>NC_048299.1:213203654-213304107 GCF_013100865.1 Trachemys scripta elegans
GAAGTGAGGTTTTTACTCACGAAAGCTTATGCCCAAATAAATCTGTTAGTCTTTAAGGTGCCACTAGACTCTTTGTTGTTTTTGTAGATACAGACTAACACGGCTACCCCCTGATACTGTGTAAATATAATATGTCTTGAGGTTTTGAGATAAAAGGCACTACATAATTAAACATTTTGTTATTTAGACCATTTTTTTCTTTTTAATCTAGTGTGGTATAATCTTTTAGGCAGGTTATGCAAATTAGATTAAAATAATATATCCAGGATAGTCAAAATTGCCTAAAGTTAGTTTTTACCACCATAGAAGACTGCACTTTCAATCATGAGTAAATCCCTTCTGTAGTCTGATCACCTCCTCTCTAGTTCCTGGGTGTTAAATCACAGATGCTTTGAGACCTACCGTAAAAATGCTATTTTATTTGGCATGAAGCAGTAGTTGTAGTCTGATGGCAAATTAGCTCTGAAATGAAAAAGGGGACAAGTATGTCCACACAGGCAAGGTGTCAGGATGGTGAACAGCTGGAGTTTATGCAAGGTATTATTCATATCAGTACAGTTATTTCCTTACTATATTCCTAATCAGCTCCAACCTGAAGGCACAGAAGGCTCATGTCATATTTCAGACTCTCACTTCCCAACTATCCCTGTGTGTGAGACTCACTAAATGCAATTCTTTTCATTTTTATCTTGAGTGCTCTAATGCTGCATTCTTTACTCAAATTAAACTTCTAGTTAGAACTGCCGCCTCCGACCTTAACTTTGTCAGCACAGAATAATTACTCTTGGTGGTAAAAATAACTCATTTTACAGTATATTTTTATTATATAAATAGATATGAGAAAAAGGGAGAAATACAGGAAACAGTTGTGCATTCAGATAACATGACGGACCAGTACAAACAAAAATACAGTACAGATAGATATAATCAGAAGACTGGATTCTTCGTATACTATTTGACAATCAGCATAGTTTGTTGTGGACCAATATGGTCTCAAGAAATAACTTTAAACAGCCTCAAGGCTACTTAAAATATTACTAGCTGTGAATACTGCCAAAGGAATATTCAGGCAGGGAGGAATCACTGGCCGCAGCTCTTGGGCCGAGGGATGAAAAAGCAAGAATGAAGAGCTGGCTATACAAGTTGTGTACATTTGAAAGAGTCCCCAATGCAAAGAAAATTCTCAGCTAGCCACTTCAGCTGCCTTTAGTCTGTTTTTATGCTGCCAGACAATCTAGTCAAGCCAACGATCCAACCCTGGGAGGCTGAATTAATTGATAGGTCCAGTAACAGAAACCAAAGCCAGCAGATCGAGGAACGTGATCGTTCCCCTTTATTCGACATTGGTGAGGCCTCATCTGGAATACTGTGTCCAGTTTTGGGCCCCACACTACAAGAAGGATGTGGAAAAATTGGAAAGAGTCCAGCGGAGGGCAACAAAAATGATTAGGGGTCTGGAGCACATGACTTATGAGGAGAGGCTGAGAGAACTGGGATTGTTTAGTCTCCAGAAGAGAAGAATGAGGGGGGATTTGATAGCAGCCTTCAACTACCTGAAGGGGGGTTCCAAAGAGGATGGAGCTCGGCTGTTCTCAGTGGTGGCAGATGACAGAACAAGGAGCAATGGTCTCAAGTTGCAGTGGGGGAGGTCCAGGTTGGATATCAGGAAAAACTATTTCACTAGGAGGGTGGTGAAACACTGGAATGCGTTACCTAGGGAGGTGGTGGAGTCTCCTTCCTTGGAGGTTTTTAAGGCCCGGCTTGACAAAGCCCTGGCTGGGATGATTTAGCTGGGAATTGGTCCTGCTTTGAGCAGGGGGTTGGACTAGATGACCTCTTGAGGTCTCTTCCAACTCTGATATTCTATGATTCTATGATTCTAAAGTCTTGTTTACTTTAGTTAATTTTCATGTTCTGTAGGGCAATGTCTTCTAGTAATTAGTCATTTCTGCTCCTGCATGCCTCAGCGTCTCCTCTCCACACCTCCTCAACTCCTGCTCTTGTCCCTTCTCCTGCTGCTATCCCCATGGATTCTTGTGTCACTTCCCTGGGCTCCCGCTACTTAGTCTGCCATGTTTTCCTTTCTCCGTGGTTCCTGACTTAACCCCAGTTTGCTCCTATCCTCCCCTTTCCCTCTACTCCTTCCTATATTCCCCCCCGACAAACCCACACAGTCATTTGTCCCCTTGTCTTCCTGCCCCTATCCCTACTCCAACCTTCTGGCTCCTGCTAACTCCCCTGTACCCTGAACTCTTGTTCCTATCCCCCAACACATGCCCTGCATCTCTCCCACCCCATTCCTCAGCACTCTGCATTCAAGACAGGCTGCCTCATCCTTCTTTCCATGTTATCTTGTCCTCATCAGGGAGAGCACTGAGAGAACAGGAGAAACCATTCTCCTTATTCTCAGTACCTGGCAACACAGAAGCCCCCAGAAGGCAGGAGGAGTAATGGCAGGGAAAGTTCTGCTTGGCAACTGCAACCCTGAGATGGAGCAAACTGTCGCCCTGTGGGGATGGAGCATGCTCAGTGTACACTCTTCGGAGAATTTAGCTGTCAAGTCTCTACTGAACACATCTGAACTACCATTTTGAAAAAAGCAATTAACTTGCCCAAATTATGACAGATTTTTATGGGTATGGCAAAAGGCACATCCCTGACATCAGTCCCACCATTACCACCCACCATCTCTGAATTTGAAGTTTGTGCTGCAAAGCGTGGAAACACCAGAGCTTGTCAACAACACAGTTGTACAAAGTTCTTTAATATGGACAAAACAATGTTGTTTTTTGTAACCTTGTTCTCAGAATTGAATAAACTGTTTTAGCTGACACTTAATAAGAACATTCAGCCTGAAGCAGACACCTTTCATGGAAAATATCAGCTCAAACAGTTAAAGTTTGATAAAGTTATAAGCCATTAGTGCTTCTTTGCAATGTTAGAAAAATTATATAATCTCAGCATATACAAACACACACACACACCTCAGCATGTCACTCAGCAAATAAATATCAGAGGCTATTTTCACCAAACAGAAATCTGAGAAAAGTATCAGTACAGGGAGCAGATACTGGGTGAATATATGTGTGTGTACATGTTCATTATGTTATGCCTTCTCTTCCCTATTATTTATTAATAAGAATGTTTTATGAAACAATATCTTTGTTACTCTGAAGTGAATCTGCTCTTGCTGTTTGTAAGTGCTATCAAAATCATCTCCATAGCAACTAATGGTGATGCCACGGAAGAGTGTTCTTAAAAAGAGGAATACAAAAGGGAGCATGTGAACCTCTTAGAAAGTGGAGTTCTCTATTCATGCAGACATACCCAGCAGCTAAATGTGAGCGAAGATTAATATCTAAAATAATAGTAAACCTGGGCACAGAGTGTGAAGAACTAATTAATATTCAGTTACTAAATAAATGATGACTGGAGGTGCAAAATGCCTGCTACATTGTTTTTTTTAACTTCTCTTTACACCTAATGTGCTCTAGAATTAATGCTTACATTTGTATAGTGCTTTTTATTTTTAAAGGACCTAGACAAGTATTGGGCCCAATTACTGTGTCTGGTAAGCCCCCTTTGTATTTCTGCTGCAAAGAGGTCATTGAGCTGGCTTCACCAGTGAGCCAGAGGATCTCACCAACTTTTTCCCATCTACAAAGTATAAAATGTTGATATGATAAAATCATTTCTATTAATGTGAAAGTGGAAGCTGAATTGAATATATATTTAAAAAATGAAATTAAAGTCACCTGATACCAAAGAGTCTGTTTTGCCCAATAACTCTCCTTGGAACAGATTGTGAACACCTTACTCATGATGGTGAGTGTTGCCATCAATGGGACTGCAAAAATGGCTCATCAGCATGAAGAAGGGATTCCGTCTAGCCCAAGATGATCCATGTGAGTTAGGCACACTTTCATCACCCAGTCTTGGAAGCTGTTGCTGAGTAGGTATGGTTATGTTCTGAGCACCTTCAACTCCCATTGACTGCAGTGGAAGCTCAGGCCATTCACATATTGGATGATTGGCCCCAAGAAGAGATTACTTACTAGTGTTTACCAGCTACATTTTAAGTAAAATAAAAGGTAGTGAGCACTTCAAAAAAGGAGCAGTGTTTAGCTGGAGAGCATGGAGTTTTTAGAGAAAATAGACTTTCTGGAGAGAGATGAAGATAATTCCACTAACTGATGATTGTGAAGTATTCCACTTTAACTTGATCTTTTCAAGTTAATGAACCATGCTGGTTTCCCTTGGAGAAATTTATGGCTCTTACTTAATAGGTACATCATTATTAACTTGGCAAACAGGAGTCACCCCTCCTGACAGCAGAGCTGCTGGATTACATAGCATGTGGATATGAGCCAAAGACCTTCCTGATAGTTAGTTTTGCTGCAAAGCTGTTTCTTTGGACTTTGTGGTTATAAATAAATAAATGGATAGATAAAATGACCTTTTTTGAGTGGAGAGTCAGGAGACTGGTACAACTTTCCCTTCTTGTGACAATTCTTTCCCAGAGAATTTGTTTTTAATTGTGGTCCCAGGCAAATACTACAATTAAATCATTATTAGTCTCATACAGCACATATGAAGTCATCACAAAGTTCAATAAAGGCCACCGCAGACTAAAGTGATAATAAAAGAACAAGATTATGATAATCACTAAGCGAGTGTCTGAGTGCATTATAGTTATACTGAAGTGAAACATCTTATCAACAAAACAACTTCCATGAGATGAAAAGTTAGTTAATAAGGATGGTGTCTTAGTCCAACTCAGAGTACAAGACTCCAGACATTTTTATCTCATATTTGAAGCATCCTTTAGAGGTTTTGTCATGCTTTGTGGGGGACAGCATACTACCCTGAACTAATAACTTTTTTGGGACAGGTGCATAGCATTTTTGTTAAAAAAAAATGTACACACACATTGGTCAGTCCATTGACCTGCTTATCCATTATTTAACAGAAAGTACAATTAGATACATAGGGACAGGTTTGGAGTGTTGCACACCTATGCACAGGTGAAAAAGTAATGGAAAGGGCAGGGACTACAAGGGACCTCAATCCTGCATTGAGGAGTGCTGCTCAGCTGCCAGATAACTTTTGCCTAGCAGAAGGAAAATGGCCTAAGGAATAGATATAGCTCAGAGTCTTGTTAGCAGGATGAGGCTCACTCTTTGGAAAACTGTGCACATTTACATGTTCATTTTGTCATGCCTCTTGCTGAATAGATTCATTGACTTAGGGTATGTCTACACTATGAGAGTAGTTCGATTGTACTTAAATTGAATATGTGGAATCGATATTACAAAGTCGAACGTGTGTATCCACACTAAGGACAGTAATTCGACTTTGTGAGTCCACACTAACGGGGCAAGCGTCGACATTGGAAGCGGTGCACTGTGGGCAGCTATCCCACAGTTCCCGCAGTGCCCGCTGCCCATTGGAATTCTGGGTCGAGCCCCCAATGCCTGCTGGGGAAAAAAATGTGTCGAGGTGGTTTTGGGTAACTGTCGTCATCCAACCGTCACTCCCGCCCTACTCCCTGAAAGCGCCGGCAGGCAATCAGTTTGCGCACTTTTCTGGTGAATGACACCGCGGATGCCACAGCACTGCGAGCCTGGAGCCTGCTGCGACCATCGCTGCAGTTATGGCCGTTGTCAACACCTCACACCTTATCATCCACCTTTTCCAGAGGCAGATGCTGAGAAATTGGGCGACGAGGCTATGGCAGCACAGTGAGGACATGAAGTCTGAGAGTGGCACAGACCTCTCACAAAGCACGGGACCCCGCGCCATGAACATCATGGTGGCAATGGGTCATGTTGATGCTGTGGAACGGCGATTCTGGGCCTGGGAAACAAGCACGGACTGGTGGGATCGCATAGTGCTGCAGGTCTGGGATGAATCACAGTGGCTGCGAAACTTTCGTATGCGGAAGGGAACTTTCCTGGAACTTTGTGAGTTGCTGTCCCCTACCCTGAAGCGCAAGGACACCTGGATGCGAGCAGCCCTGACTGTCCAGAAGCGAGTGGCCATAGCCCTCTGGAAGCTTGCAACGCCAGACAGCTACCGGTCAGTCGCGAACCACTTTGGTGTCGGCAAATCTATCATGGGGGTTGCTGTGATGCAAGTAGCCAACGCAACCGTTGAGCTACTGCTGTCAAAGGTAGTGACCCTTGGAAACGTGCAGGTCATCATAGATGGCTTTGCCGCGATGGGATTCCCAAACTGTGGTGGGGCTAAGGATGGAACTCACATCCCTAACTTGGGACTGGACCACCAGGCCAGCCAGTAAATTAACCGAAAGGGCTACTTTTCAATGGTGCTGCAAGCACTGGTGGACCATAGGGAACGTTTTACAAACATCAACGTCGGATGGCCAGGCAAGGTTCATGACGCTCGTGTTTTCAGGAACTCTGGTCTGTTTAGACAGCTGCAGGAAGGTATTTACTTCCCAGATCAGAAAATAACTGTTGGGGATGTGGAGATGCCTATAGTGATCCTCGGGGACCCAGCCTACCCACTAATGCCCTGGCTCATGAAGCCGTATACAGGCCTGGACACTGAAAAAGAACTCTTCAACTACCGTCTGAGCAAGTGTAGAATGGTGGTGGAGTGTGCTTTTGGATGTCTCAAGGGGAGATGGAGAAGCTTACTGACTCGCTCTGATCTCAGCGAAACCAATGTCCCCATTGTTATTGCAGTTTGCTGTGTGCTCCACAATCTCTGTGAGAGCAAGGGGGAGATCTTTATGGCGGGGTGGGAGGTTGAGGCGAATAGCCTGGCTGCTGATTACGCCCAGCCAGACAGCCGTGCGATTAGAAGAGCCCAGCGGGACACGCTGTGCATCCGGGAGGCTTTGAAAGCTAGGTTCCTCGGTGATCAGGGTAACCTGTGACTATTAAGTTTGTTTAAAGAGAAGCTGAACCTGCCCCCATTTCTTTACCCACTTACTGTTGACTATCCTCTCCAGCTACATACCCCGTTCACCCCGTTCCCCCCCCCTTCCAACACACGTTTAAAAATAAAATAAATGGAACTTTGTTAATGAACACCATTTTCTTTATTACGGATTTCGCGGTAAAGTGTTGAAACTGGGACGCAGACTGTGGTGGGGAGCGGGCATAATGATGGAAAGAACGCTTCTAAACTCGAGGAATGACAGGCTCCTGCTCCGAGAGTGGTCCGCAGTAGTGGACTGGTTATTTCAATGGAGCCTGCCACCCCTTCTTTTCGGGACTCTGTGTGTGGGGGTTATGTGACTTTGTGGCGGGGGAGGACGATTACAGATCCCCTGCTGCGTGGCTCTGTGATCCAGGATAAGGACCGCTGCATAAGATCTCTAACCGCCCTTCCCCGCCACAAAGTCGCATGGCCCCCCCCCACACCGAACATGAAAACCACCTCCCAGACTGACCAGGGTGCCTAGTGACTGCAATGTGTGTGTGACCTTCTGCTGAACCTGCCCCCGTGTCTGTACCCTGGTAAAGGTAACTGTCCTCTCCAATTACGAATCCCCTTCCCCCCCCCCTTCAAACACACTCTCCCCTAAAAGAACATGATGGAAACAGTAATTAACAGAAACGTATCTTTTATTAGCAACTACACAATTAGGAGATGAAACTGGGACGGGGGCTTGGGTGAGGCAGGAAGGAAAGGACTTATCAAATTTTTGGGAATGACAGCCTTCTGGTACTTGAGCAGTCTGCAGGGGTGGAGTGACAGTTTTCATGGCCCCTGCCGCCCCTCCTTCTTGGGACTTTGGGTGAGGGGGGTATGGGAGTTTGTGGCGGGGGAGGGCGGTTAGAGAGAGACTGCAGCGGGGCTCTGTCCTCCTGCCTCCAGCCCTGCAGAACATCCACACCAGAGCGTGTCCGTTTGCTCCCTCATTAGTCCAAGCAGCGTTTGAGTCGCCTGCTGGTCTTCCTGCCGCCACCTCTCCTCCCGTTCGCTGTGTGCTCGCTGGTATTGCGACATGTTCTCCCTCCACTGGGTCTGCTGGGCCGCATCGGCTCGGGAGCAGCCCATAAGTTCGAGAACATGTCGTCCCATGTCCTTTTCTTTCTCCGCCTAATCTGCGCCAGCCTCTGGGAGGGGGATGCTAGGGTAGGTCGGGAGACAGTCGCAGCTGTGGGATGGGAAAAAGGGAGTGAATTCCTCACAAAGATAATTTTTTGTGAACAATGAACATAGTCTTTCTCTGTGAACAAGACCATGCACAGCACCTATCACATGCGCACTCAGGACAAGGTCGAATTTTCGGCCTTCGCATTCAGTGCCTGGGATCTTGCAGTGGAGATCAGACAAGCGGGGCAGGACAGCAGAATTCGGGTAGCAGGCTGACATGGTAAGCCGTAGACTTTTGGCTGCTTAAAACTTAAATTATAGTAGTGCCCTCCTTTCACGTTCAAAGCAATGCTCCTATCGTTGGCCAGTTCCTGCTGCCGGCAATCCGGCCAGTATGAACTCTGCCCCTGTCCCACCCCCCTCGCGGCTGTCTCTGGGAAAGATCCCTGTATGCTGCCCCTCTCCTGCCTCCACCGCGTGGCTGTAAACTGCCGGTGACAGTTCTGTAAAGGAACAGGTAAGCAGTCCCAATAGTAACATTCCCCTAATTCTAAGCAGGTCACCATGAGCGACATCACTCTGCTGAGGATTTCTGAGACCGAGAAAGAACGCATGCTGCATGAAAGCCAGCAAAAACCAGGGCTGTATGCTGCCATGCTCTGCAAGGCAATGATCCCAGAGTACTTGATGATAGCCTGGCGCGGAAAAGTTTCCTATCATGGAGGACACAATAAGGCCGCTCTCCCCAGGAACCTCATGCAAAGGCTTTCCAATTACCTCCAGGAGAGCTTCGTGGAGATGTCCCATGAGGATTTCAGCTCTATCCCCGGACATATAGACCTTCTTTTCCAGTAGCTGTACTGGCAAGGACTAAAAAGTAGAGCGCCTAGGGCAAACTAATCATGATAAACCGGACATTGTTAGATTCTTTTGCAGTAGTTGCACTGCCAAGGACTAAAACGTTAAGCGCCTAGGGCAAAGTAATCATGAAAAACCCATTGTTAATATTCCTGTTCTGTTCAAAATAAATGTTTACATGTTTAAAATACTTACTGACTGATCCTTCCCCTGATTCAGGGCCCGGGTTAACACCTGGGGATGGTTGGTAGGGGATCTCTGTGAGGGTGATGAAGAGATCCTGGCTGTCTCGGAAATCAGTGTTGTAAGCGTTGTCGACTGCCTCGTCCTCCTCATCACCTTCCTCATCTTCCCCGTCTGCTAACATCTCTGAGGAAGCGGCCGTCGACAATATCCCATCCTCAGTCCATGGTCAGTGGTGGGGTAGTGGTGGCGGCCGCACCTAGAATGGAATACAGTGCGTCGTAGAAACGGCATGTCTGGGGCTGGGATTCGGAGCATCCGTTTGACTCTTTGGTCTTCTGGTACGCTTTTCTCAGCTCCTTGATTTTCACGCGGCACTGCGTTGCATCCTGGCTGTATCCTCTCTCTGTCATGGCTTTTGAGATGTTCTCGTAGATCTTTGCATTCCGTCTTTTCGATTGCAGCTCTGAAAGCACGGACTCATCGCCCCACACAGCGATCAGATCCAAGACTTCCCGATCAGTCCATGCTGGAGCCCCCTTTCTATTCTAAGATTGCATGGTCACCTCTGCTGGAGAACTCTGCATCGTTGCCAGTGCTGCCGAGCTCGCCACGATGTCCAAACAGGAAATGAGATTCAAACTGCCCAGACAAGAAAAGGGATTCAAATTTTCCCGGGGCTTTTCCTGTGTGGCTGGTCAGAGCATCCGAGCTCGGACTGCTGTCCAGAGCGTCAACAGAGTGGTGCACTGTGGGATCGCTCCCGGAGCTATTAGCATCGATTTCCATCCACACCTACCCTAATTCGACATGGCCATGTCGAATTTAGCGCTACTCCCCTCGTTGGGGAGGAGTACAGAAATTGAATTTAAGAGACCTCTATGTCAAACTAAATAGCTTCGTTGTGGGGACCGGGTGCAGGGTTAATTTGATTTAACGCTGCTAAATTCCACATAACCTCCTAGTGTAGACCAGGCCTTATATGAGTGTGGCCATGAAACCCGGATGTGTTAAATCCAACCTTGTGAAGATAGGCACTATTCTCCTGTCCCTTTTGTTGGTTTTGGGGTGCTTAGTGGGGGGGGGGCGGGGGCTGCCTGGGCTCAGTCCTAGCACTGCTAGGCTTGGTAGTTCATAGCCCTGGCACATCTGTGCTTGTTATGTCAGTTATGAAAGTTTTAAAAAATCCCAATTTTCTGCTCTGAAATGTGTTTTTTCTTAAAATTCTCAACACAGTTGTATCCATCAGGGCCATAACCAGGGTGGGGTGAGCAGGGCAGCCGCCCAGGGTGCAAAGCTGGGGGAGCAGGGGTGGAAAAATGGGATGGGCGAATAAAATGGTAGGAGGTACAGCTTTGCAGCAGGACTGGGACCTCATGGGTCCCATTACCATACCATGCCGTTCTTACTTCTGCACTGCTGTTGGCGGCAGCGCTGCCTCAGAGCTAGATGCCTGGCCAGCAACCACCACTCTCCAGCCACCCAGCTGTGAAGGCAGCACTGCCATGAGAAGCAGCGTAGAAGTAAGGGTGGCATGGTATTGCCACCATCCGCAGCAGTACAAAAGTAAGGGTAGCAGGTATGGTAATGGGACCCGTGGATCCCGGTCCCACTGCAGGGCTCTGCCTCCTACCATTTCTTTTTTCATCCATCCCATTTTTCAGCCTCCCTCCCCTGGCTTTGTGCCCTGGGTGGCTGCCCCATTCACCCTGCCGTGGTTACTGCCCTGGTACAATATGTGGTGTAAACATCTAACACTAATACGCTTTCAAATAAACTTGTTATGACTGAACGTGCAGCGGTATTACTGTCATTGGACAAGAGTTACAGGAGTGTTTTCAATAGTTAATATGTTATTTATTAGTAAGGCTACAAGTTAGTCATGATGATCACAGCAGTCATGGATTCCGTGAATTTACCGGACCGTCGTGACTTCATCTGTCTGCAGCTGAAGCCAGGGCTGAAGCTGTGGCTATGCTCCCCACATACCCCCGAAATGGGGACCACAGCTGGGGCTGTGTGCTCCTGCCCCCTGGTGAGGGCAGCTCCTGCCCTGCGGCTTGCAACGGGGGCCGCAGCCGGGACCGTGGGCTCCTGCACCATGGTGGGGGCCGCAGCCTGGGCCAGGTGCTCCTGCCCCGCGGTGGGGGCTGCAGCCCGGGCTGTACACCTCTGTCACGCAACTCGTATGGTTATTTGTAGTAAAAGTCATGGACAGGTCACGGGCTCCGTGAAATTTTGTTTGTTGCCTGTGACGTGTCCGTGACTTTTACTAAAAATAACTGTGACAAAATCTTAGCCTTATTTATCAGTGTTCTAAATATGATGGTGATAGATTCAATTCCATGTACCTTCTAAGTTGTTAGAAGTATGTGCACATTTTGGGATAATGTTTATTTTTGGTTCTTTTCTACCATCCAAGTATAAAAGTGTTATGATTTGTCCCTCTAACCCAGGGGTGTCCAATCTGGGGATTGGGGGACACTTATGGCCCTTGGGCTCTAACTTCTGGCCTCTGAGGTAGCTGTTAAGAAAATTAGTATTTGATTATTATTGAAAAATGAGATTGTTAAGTGGTGCTCTACAAGTTTTTAAATTGGAATGTTTTCAGTATGGAGAGAAGCATAGGGGTTGTCACCTCGCCAGTAGTCTCCCACTACTTCCCTGCAGTTCCAGGAGCAGTTCTAGTGTGAACTTAGGGCGGTCTTGAGTAGCTGCTGTCCCTTCCCTGGTTCAGCTGTTGTACAACTTGCCTGGTGTCTGACTGTTCCATCAAAGGGAAAGGAGGGAAGTAGTTCAGGCTACTCACATTGCCTGCTTACCTACCCATCAGTGAGAGCCCAGAGACAGCAGGATAGTTCAACTGGCTCTGTGTGAACCTGGCTAAGGATGACATCCCTCCCTCCTTCCCTCAGGCTAGGTCTACACTACCCGCCTGAATCGGTGGGTAGAAATCGATCTCTTGGGGATTGATTTATCGCGTCTCGTTGGGACGCAACAATCGATCCCCGAATCGATGCTCTTACTCCACCAGCGGAGGTGGTAAGCCGCAGAGGTCGATTTTGCCGCTGTCCCTACAGCGGGGTAAGTCGGCTGCGATACATCGAATTCAGCTACGCTATTCGCGTAGCTGAATTTGCGTATCTTAAATCGACCCGCCCCCCCCCCCCGTAGTGAAGACCTGCCCTCAGTCATCTACAGCAACACAGTACAGGAGAAAAAGAGAAACTGAGGACCAACAAACAGATTCTTTCCCTCAGCCCCAGTGCAGGCTAGAATACTATAGCGTGCTGCTCTAACTTGTCTCTGTTGGCTGTGGTCCCTGAAGAATCAGACAGCAGTTGAGGATAGCCAGAGTGCAGAGCATTCCAGCCAATCTCCTTCCCTCACCCCCCCGTACCAGAGGGTAGAGGAAGCCAGCTATGTCAGCTCTACACCCTCTTGGGAGACCCTCCAGGCCAGGGGACATCCCACAAAGGGACTGACTGGTGGGCTTCTCACTTTTTACACTGCCTGAATGGTGCAAAAGCAAAGGAACGGGAAAGTGATTCTGTCCCAAAGTAATAATTGATCTTTTTGTCACATGTTGTGTTCAGTTCTCAGGCTCTAACCATATATTACCATGATAGTTTGGGTAGATAATCAATCTTACAAGTCCTACATAAATATGTCAATTCAGGCGAATGTTATTCCATGAGAAGTTTGAAACATCCTAAATAGTCTAGTATGTGGAAGATCTATGTATAGTTTGTAAATGTGCATGCATGAATGTTGTATTTTGTACATTGTATTTTCACACTGTGCTCTCTTACATGCAGAGAACCAGATCCTATGCTGATGTAAGTCATCATGACTCCATTGTCTTTTAAAGAGCTATGCTGATTTACACCAGTTGAGGATCTGAGCCTCCGAGAATGTATGCAGTTCACAACTGCCATCACATTTCCATGGTATCTGAGTACCTACTCCCTGTGTGGTTGTAGTTCAAATGTCTGTGTTTATGGGCCTGATCTATTGCTATCTGATGTAAATGGAAAGACTCCTTGTGACTTCAGTAGGTTTTGAATCACACACTAAGTCACTCTCTAATATCTGGTGTACAGTGGGTACAGACACTAATGAGACTTCCCTTTAATTCAGCTGGTGGAGGAAGAGCTCTGTATAAGCTCAAAAGCTTGTCTCTCCTACCAACAGAAGTTGGTCCAATATAAGATATGACCACTCGCCTTGAGAGCCAAAAGCATTTATTTTTATCCCTGATGCCATATGTGCTCAGTTTAGGTGGTGACCTTGTTGCCTGTCATTTGTGACAATGAATTTGTTGCACTGTGATCCTTCTGAGTGCTTCTTTTCTTGTTTTCACAAGTGTGTTTGTGTAAACTGTGTGCCAGAATTTTAACCCACAATGTTCCTGTTTTTCAAAGTGCTGTTTAAAAAATACATAGATAAAATTTTTTAATGGTGGATTTCATTGCAAGTTTCTCAATTATAAATCCTGTCAACTTTTTAATGCTATATTTTTCTACAGTCTGATATCAAATGTCTGTCTTGGTAGTCTATGTAATCTGCTCTCCCTGGATCTTAAATTATGGACAAACAATTCTAAAGAGAGCAATTCTGCTATTGGGATGAACAAAAATCTCTTCTGGCTGGCTGTAACAGTGTATACCTTTTAATACTGGATTTAGTAAACTAGCACAAATATGGACTCTTTCCTGGTGGTCTCAGTAGAGAGGCAAGGACAGAATTACTATTTACACTGAAGTATTCTCTCGCTCCATTGGTGGGGTACAGTGGGGTACATTGGTGGGGTTGGAAGAGTAGTTTAAAGAGTCACATCTTACTTTGTGCTTGACCTCTTCTGTGGATAAATAGAAGACATATTTTATAGACGCTTCATTACTAAAAAAGAAAAAATCTATTGTACCCTTTATGAGAAATGGCTTGTTAAGATGTTGAAAGCTATGCTTGTGGTTTTCTGTAAATCCTAGTACAGTATGTTGATAAAATGCACAGCTCTCAACATAACGTCTTGTTTCAAATTCCTTCAGATGTCAGCATTTAGGCCCAAGCCTTCCTTTGCAATTCCTGAACTTTCACCTACTAATGCAGTATGTATAAAGTTAGCAATGCCCAATTATAATGTTAAATTTGAGGCATAGATATTTACAGTAAGAAATATTAATTATGTATGCCAGATTATATAACTTCAGGTTTTCATCAGGACAGTGATCTGTTGGATCGTCGGAAACACTGCTTCGGTGTCCAATCTGAATCTGGAGAGGACCTCTACTTTTCTGTGGAGTTAGAGTGTGACCTAACCCTGTGGGAAAAAGCCTTCCAAACAGCAACTTTTTTAGAAGTTGAACGAATTCAGGTGAGACAGCTGCCATAATGCCTGTGTTTTGGAACGTTAATAAGTGTTTGTCAGGGATGGAAATTAATAAGAAAAAAAGCCAAATGAGATGGAAACATCTAACCTTCTAATGGATTACGCATGTTGTTATTATAGTAACTATACAGTGTCCTAGTTGTTCCTGGTGTTTTGATTATATGTCTATCTACCGTTTCTCTATATTACTCAAATCTAAGTACAAGAAGACACTGTCATCTTTCCTATGGAGTTTGTAATCAAAGGCTCATAGGACATTCTTACCCACATCAAATTTCTGCTTTTAATTACCATGGATACGTAACTCAATAAATAATGACAAAAGGCAATGAGCAAAGTAGGGACAGAAGAAAAACAGGAGAGAGAGTTTTTAAACAGTGGGGAGGTAACACAGCTGTTTGTACAACAATGCTGTCCAGTCAGGTGATATAAAGGACCCAATTCTGACCTCACTTACAAGGATTAAACTCTCATTGTAGTTAATAGGTGTTGCACTAATGTGAGGGCAAAAGTGAACCTAACACTTTTGTTTTGTTTTCTTCATACATTTTTTGTTTGTTGCAATTTCTTTTTAATTATCAGGTGCCAGAGTGGGGAGTATGTGATACCAGAGTAGAGATTAGTAGTGGACTGTTCTATAGCTATGATTCTAGATCAGGCTGGATAATATTTGATGCCCAATCAGCATTTTACTGTGAAATTAAGATGACCAATAGTGCATTATAGTTTGTGTTAAAATATTAAAAAAAAGTTCCAAGTCCTTTCTGATTCACCCATTCCTAGCTGTAATGTTGATATCGCAATCAGAAAAACATCACTCTGGACACATCTGCAAAGATGTTGCCATGATTACTCTTCCAGCTGCACCCATAAAAAAAATCATATTTGCATATCAGTAGAATATTTGGGCATCTAAGTGTTAGATGCCGCCCCTATTTGGTATATGTACATGCTGATGTGTGCTCAAAGACAAGTTTCTATGTATACATCATTTGTGCCCTCATTTGAGCATCTGGCACTTATTGTTTAAACAAAATGTTAAATGTTTATATGTGGTAACACCCTCCTGATCTCAAAACCATCAGAGCTGAGATGAAATAAGGTTAATTTATAAAACTGGTAGAAGTGCTGTCACTTTTCATGCATATAGCTATTTCCGTTAATCTCAGAAATGCCAATTTTTAACTTAAAAATGTTACTTTCTGTTACATTTTAGAGGAATAGTTTGAACTTTCATCACTGTGCTGGAAAATGTAAATGCAGTTTCACTCTTTTAAAAAAATAAAACAAAAACAAATAATCTCCTAATTCAGAAATACTCATGATACCTCTTACTTCTCATATCATTACCTGAGGCACTGTTTGTAACTGCACTACAGGGCATTCCACAAAAGAAAATATAACAAAACATCTATAATAACCATCAGCACTCAAGTTACTTCAATTTTGTCTCTTCTTATATGGGTACCTGCTGTGCCACTTCTGATTTTTGGCTCTACTTCTTAGATTTTATACTTCAAATGTATTCAATATGCTCCAGTGTCCTCAATAATACCTCTTCTAACAGTCTTATTCCCACATTTCCCCACTGTGTTCAGCATATCTTGTCTTTATTGAGCTGAGAATATTTTTTAAGTGCCAAGGGTGCATTTTGCCTATAGCAAATGTGAGAAACTGCATTATCAACAGTAAAATATTTTATCATTTGTGAAATTGACTGAAACCCAAAATTGACAGAATCAGTTTCATCTTTTGTATGTACACTTTTAGTGTTATATGTGAACTTTTTCCTACATCCCAATAAGGGGGGGAGAAGGGGATGGGTAAGATGCCAATTCCATTACCTGAATTACATTTAGTTTGCTCTAATTTTCTTTCAGTAGTTTGTGACTTAATCCTTCCTCCCACAATTTTGTTGCACATTTATCATCAAACACATACAAGATTTTCAGTGTTAGTTGAGAAGTGGCATGATTGGCCTCTACAAAATGCCAATGAGTCTCATCATTTGGTGACAAGGAAAGAGCTATGTTCAAATAAAAATGCGGTCTCATGGATGGGTGATCAGAAAATTATAAATGGGCACTTTCAAATAATAATTATATTTATATTTAAAGTCAAGCCTCTATGCAGTCGCATACACAAGCAAATGGGTAACTGCATTCAGTGTCTTATTTGCATATACAATTCACTTTGAATGCAAACCCAGGTATATGCAGATATTTCTGCACATGAGCCATCCATATTTTTTTACATTTTAATTAAATTTAGGATTTTGTTAATTTTTTCATTTTAAAAATATCCAAATGTAGGCTGGACTCTACTATAGTCACACATATATTGGCACAATTTCTCTACTGGTATAAATGAACATAGCTCCATAGAAGTAAATGGAGCTATGCCAATTTACAACAGCAAGTAATACAGTCCATAGAGTTTTACAAATAGAGTTATTTAAAAATATACCTGATTAAGACCACAATTCAACAAGGTACTTAAGCACTTGCCACACTTCTAGCATGTGAGAAATGCCACTAAAGTCAATGGGACTACTCATGAGCCCCAGATAGGTACCTTGTTGAAATGTGACCTAAGTTCATAGCTTCTGCAGCTTCTAATATACAAGTAAAGAACAAACTTCCTTTAGGAAAAATTAAGGTTTCAGGAAGACAAATAAACAATAAAGTTGATAGCAGTTTTCCATTAACATGTCATGCAATTTATAATACTGTAGAGGTGCCTTTGTAGAGTATGTTATAGTTAATTAGTTTTCTATAGAGCAATAAGGAACATCCATGCATATAATTAGATATTTAAAGAAAAAACAGAAGTCACATAGATAGTTGTGGGGAAAAAATCCTTTTCCCTGTTGTCTTATAGCATTTTTTTAAAGTGTGAGAAAAACCCAAGACATCTGCAGCATTTATAGTAGTGTTCAAATTAACTGAAATCAACTGAATGCGGCTGACAGTCTCTCTTGAAGTCCCTACTAGTTTATGTTGAATGTTTCATTCCTTGCTTTATGGGCTTCCTTTATGTGCTTTCTTACTATCGTTCTTGTTTTTATGATAGCTGTTCACTCCAGAAGATGAGTATTGTGTAGCCTGCCTTGTGATTACATTTTAAAGTTTGCCCCCATGGAAGTTTTGTGCTTGAAAAGTTGAGTTTTAAAGTCTGAATTGATTATTGAACCTATAACCCAAGTGTTTTCAGGTTCTCCAAGCTTCAGAAATAGCTTACAATAAGCTCACAGCACATCACGCCTTCCATAATTTAAACACCTCCTTGGAACTGTAGTGTGAACTGAGGGCGTAGGGTCTGAGGAACATAATGCTTTGGGCTGTCATCTTGTGGAGCTGAGCTCCTGAATTATTCATGGACTCACCTTAAGATTCCATACTGTGGGAATGCACTGGGACTGAGAGAGGAAATATTTTGTGGCTGTTTATGTGGGATACATTTTTTACAAGGTTGCATGTTTTTGTGTAGGAAACCAATAATCAATGTGAAATCATTCCAAGGTTTGTTATAGCTTTTAGTACATCTTTAAGGTTTGTCTTAAAGCTGTAATAACTTCGGCATTCTCCATGCACCTGGGTAGTGTTCTTCATTTTATTCTCTCCAAGTTCATGAAGGAGGAGCTGAATTAAAGACAGCAGAGAAATTCAATATGAGAAGACATCCAGAATAAATAGAGTTAACTAGTTTACCTTTATCCTATAGTGCATATTCCAAACTCACTGTAACAATTCAATAATAATGATTATTATTTGTATTACTACGGTGCCTGTGAGCCCTAGTTATCCTGGATCAGGACCACATTGTGATCGCTGCTGTACAAACACAGAACAAAAGAGGGCTCCTGTCCCAATGAGCTTAAAGTCTCATTTGGTCAAAGGCCATTATAATTTTTACCCTTTTTTTTTTTTTTTACTTTGCTAATTGTGTTTTAGATACCTCTGCAGGATTTCGAGGAGTAAAAATGATGAGCGGAAACCTTAGTCTGAAGTGATAGATTGAGGCTGATCTTCCATGTAGGTGGAGTTGCTGATTATGCTGTTGGAATAGGACGTCAGTTCGGTTAGAGCAGACTGTTATTCCCAATCTGAGATATTGTCTTTTGGACAAATTTTAGTCCTCAGTGTAGTTTTCATGTTTACTTAAATTAGCTGGAGCAATGTAAATAAAGCAGTTGTTGTGTTATACATGTTGTAGTGAGTTGATAATAGAACTCTGCAGCTACCAATTTTTGCTTTGCGTGCAAAACCTGAGGGATTTTCAATATTTGGGAATTCATAAATCTGATCTAGTGTGAAATGTGTTACTTTACAAATGTGAACCCATTTTTTCTCTCAATGGGATGAAACATTGCCAAAGCTAAAATCATCTTTTTCCCCCCTTTGTTTGACCCAGGGGGAAAAGTTTTAATGTTTATAATATAATAGCATTTTTACAATACATTTGCAGTGAAAACTGCCTCTCACTTCTGCAAACACAACAAATAAAATATGAAGGTAAACCTACAAAATGAAACCCTGATTTTTTAATAAAAGTGGGAGTTTTCTAACATAGCATTAGTTAACCTTTTTAATGAATGGGATCACATCAAAATAAATTGCAGTTCACATTTTTCATGGTTGAATGGCTGAAGTGTGTGTGTACAACTTCTCCCTACTGGAATGAACTAGACTATTCTATCATTTCTCTCACTCTGTCTAGAGGCTGGCATAAAAATTTCATATCTGCCCTAATGACAACTATTGGAGATGTTACTTTAGTTTAGGTGCTAGCGGTCTGCATATTTGAAGCTGAAAAACTTGAATTATGTGATGTGCTTGTACAAGTTATCTAACAGCTATGGTATGTGCCTTGATGCAGCTGTCACCATATTCCATCCTGGAGAGAAAAGTAGTGCACCTATATATCAGCCAGCATATTAACAAAACAAGATGCAATTATTTCAGTACCACAAAATATACTTATCTTAAAGTTTTCAAAAAGTCAGTGTTCAAATCCTAGAATAGTATATCAAGTAATAAATGTTTCCTGCAATTTAAGAAGCAGGTGTTCACGGTTCATCTTTTTAGAGCAGAATAACTTTTCCACAAAGAAGATGTAGTTTGTGGTCGTTGTATTCAGGGGGCTGCCCATTTAAGTGTGTTTCAAAGAGTAAAGCCATCCGGTTTGTAGCTGTAAATAAATAAGAGTGTGTGTGTGTGTTTATTTATTTAGGGTGCCCCTTATATGGTGCAATGTTAATGTCAAAATAACACTTCGTTCATGTGAATCAATGGCATTTACAGTAACAAAAATGTCAAAAGATGTGATATGAATATCTGCAATTCATATTTTCCACAACCATCAAATACCCTAGCTCTTGACTTTTATTGTGTTTGTACTATGAAAATTACTCTGTGTTTGTCATTGTCAGGTTTCCTGCTATATAACATATTTCAGTGCAAATTGTTTAAAGATGCAATAATACACCAGGACACACATAACCACTAAAATATTAAAGGTAAGATTTTCAAAAACACTCAGCGTCAGCCTAACTCTGTTCCTACTGAAGTAAATGATAAAACTCCCATTGTCTTCAGAGTTAGGCCAACACTGATCACTTTTGAAAATTCTATCCTAAGTTTCTGTATTTAAGGAGACTATAAGGTCAACATTTCCAAACCAGGGTTTCTCAAAGTAAACCCTTAAATCCATATTCAGGCACTAACTAAACATGGCCTTGCTTTTGGAAGCTCTGAACACCACAACTCCCCTGCTTTTACATTTTGGGACAAAAGTCTTAGAAGATGTTCCAATTAACTTCACTGGGGCCAGGAACTCACCTATGGTGTCCACACCTGGGGTAGCTCTGAATCCAGCACCATGAGAAAAATAAGATAGTGTTTTTGGTGGGTTGTTTCTTGATAAAGATAAATGTTAATAAATGCTCTTTATTTATTATTCATTGATAGTCACAGTTCCATAGAAATAAGTATCTTCATAAAGACAATACAACAATAACCAATTTATGTCAATATTAATAATTAATATTCAGTCCTGTGACACAGTGTGCAGATTGTATTAACATCCATGAACTGGATGAAAATTAAAAATCCTGCAATCTGTGCTCTTGCTTAGGGTTTTCAGCTCAAAGATATTGGGGAATTTAATTGTCTCTGACTTTAATCTGAAAAGTAAAATTCCCATAAACATTTCCCTTGTGATGCAGCTGTGTGAAACATGGTCTTTTAAAGCACTTTGGTGCATTAGATTTTGACATAATTAAATATCTTTGACAAGGAAAATCAGAATTTGTGTTGAACAATGCAAGCTTGCCATTACGAACCTGAAGCATGCTTTGAAGTAGAGAGCTCAGTTTGATCAAGAAAATGTCACTAATTGATTTCTTATGTCGTATATCAAAATGTCATGTTCTTAAAAAAAGAAACCGAAGAATGAATGCCATTTAAAATGTCAAGGTTTTCCCATAGAAGCTTATGGTTAGAGCTACATATTGTCTGTTAGTCGACACTGAAAGTTCTCTTTTGATTGCATAAATTATTTTTCACCATATTGTACCACTGAGGTTGAGCAGATAACAAAAAAGCAAACAGTATCTCAAACAGAATTTCTTTGCAAACACAGTTATTTATTCTAAATCTGGATATAAGAAGGTATAGTGATGGTACTCTGTTTTATCTTCTAAAATCATTTAAAAAATCTAGCTATAAAACGAGACTTTCTTTTTATCATTTGCTACAGTAATCCATTACAATTACTGTTGAATTATGGTTGTTGTGTTTTTTTTTTTTTTAAATGAAATGAAAGGCTCTTTCTATTGTATTGGCACAATTTCCTTTCTGGTGTAAATCCACTAATTTGAACTACATCAGGGATGAAATTGACCTAATACATATACACAATCCTTTCTCTGACAATAATTTTGAGATGTGTGCATTGGAGCAAACAAAGAGAACTTACTGGAGCTAACAGACAAGTGCAGTGCTACTTAGTATAGTAACTGTGTTTTCTGATTTTTGCAGTGCAAGACATATGCCTGTGTTTTGGAGAGTCATCTTATGGGGCTTACCATTGACTTTGGCATGGGCTTTGTATGTTTTGATGCTGCCACAAAGGTAAAGGTCTGAGACCTGCATCCAATATGGTATTAATATTCTTCTTCCAAGTATTATGTTTTGAGATGGAGAGTTAAGCCATCCTTGAAATGTGTTCTTTTAGTATTTTGGTAGGCCATCATATGTCAAATCCCTTATACTTTATTGTAATCCTGGGGGGTTGTTTCTGAATGATATGGGATGTTGCAATCTGTAATGCAGTTGTTACAGAGAAGCCAGTGTCAACCCTGGTCAAGTGTCAAATCCTCATACTATAATTTAACAGGAGAGCCCGAATGGATTCAGGTTGATGTCATTCTCCTGGTGTTGCCTGGTTTCCATCAAATTTTAAAGAGAAATCATCCGTAGGAATCTATAGTGGCACAGGAATTCCTCAAAGAGAACCCATCATTCCCCATCTCCCATTGCACTAGTAGAAAGTATGATTATTATTGCAATTTCAAATATTTATTATTTCATATTTACATGTGTAGTGTTTGTAATTTTATAATGCAAAAAGTCATCTCTCAAATGTCTTGATCAAAGTGTACCTCTTCTGGCTTTCCCATCAGGATAACACAGTTACATCAGCCACCTAGAAAGGCGCAGACAGCAGCCATTGGATTCAGCTACTGTCTGTATGCCTTGTAATATTCCCACGCAGCCTTAAAAAAAATCTACTCACTCAGTCACCTGAGGCGATTAATTTGTTTTGACAGACAAGCTGTTACATTATCATCAATTTTCACATTATGATTATTATTGGCCTGATCCAAAGCCCATTGAAGTCAGTCGGAGTCTTTGGACTGACTTCAGTGCACTTTGGATCAAGTTCTCATAGAGATGCACAAAATACTAGGAGTATCTTTCCTTGACTGTTTGCTTGAATTAAGGAATGAATGTACTTTTGTGTTCACTTTCCATGCACATTAAACCAGTTGAGTTTTGCTCACATGGATCCTCACAAAAAAATGTTAAGACTCAGAGATAATGAGTTTTAAACGTGCTTTGTATGAGCATTTGTACATTTTGTTCGTAATTGCTTTGTGGGTTTGGGAGTGTGAGGGGAGGAGGTAGGTGAGGGGAGCAGAGAGAGAATCAGAGGGGAGTAATGAGCTCCAAAACAATAGCCCTAGCAACAATAAGGAGAGTCTGGATGAGGCAAAGAGTGGTCCTGCAACAATAGCCACAGCATTCTGTTGTCTTTACCATTTCCTCTTTGACCAGTGTTTTGACAGGAATGTGGGGATACAGTTTGGTGGGGAAGAAGTGAGGTTTTTACTCACGAAAGCTTATGCCCAAATAAATCTGTTAGTCTTTAAGGTGCCACCAGACTCTTTGTTGTTTTTGTAGATACAGACTAACACGGCTACCCCCTGATACTTGTAAATTATATGTGAACCTGTGTCCCTCCCAACCCCACCCCCGCCATCGGGCCACATGCAAAGGAAGAAAGGAAAGCACAGACTAGGAAGTAAGAGTCACTAGGCAAAGGGTTAACTCCTCACATAGTGGCTGGGAATGAGGGCAGAAGTAGCAAAGGAAGAGTGAGGGCCCAAAGCAGGAAGGTGATGGAAAGGCTCTTCCTGCTCTCTATAAGTGTGGCCAAGGTGAACTGATTTGCTTATCTCTGCGTGGCAGTTGTCAGTGCGCCTGAGCCAGATGGTGGAAAGAATAAGCCCAGAAAAAGGGCCAGTAGACCTGGACAGATGTTGGCAGGTGGAACTGCCACACAACCTGCTTGATTTTCTAACCTTGACTGAAGCTGGGATGTATATGGCTGCAGGTTCACTTGCTAGCCCTGCTATTATTCAGAGATCTTCAGCTTATGCAGTCCCAAAGCTGCAGTGCTAGGGCCCAAGCCGATATCTGGACCATAAAACATATAAGATTGCTAGGTGCAGCCAAAAGACAGGGTGTCACTACCTTTGCTGCTACAACTATGAACAGACACACACACATTTTGTAACAATGGCTGGGGGAGAATGACAGAAAATTGCCAACTAGTAAATGTAGTGCTCTTGGTGTATTGGGTCTGGATGAAACACTGCTTAACACCAGAAGGAGACCAGTATCCTAAGAAATTTTCCATGCCCTGGCATGTGACCTAGGCAGTTAAATGAGTTAGACAATAATCTGACAGTACCCTTCACAACTAGAACTGCAAATATATAGAAAATGTCTTTACGTGAATGTAGTGAGAAAATATTGGCTGTAACCTCTGCACCCAGAAAATTCATTTTACAGGAGCCAAATTATTCTAGGAAGAATCCCTTGAGAAAGGCCTGAGTGGATGAGAGAGTGAGATTTCTGAAATTCCATAATTCTATTTATCTGCGCCTTCTCCCTAAGTTATTGAGAGATTTAGAGTTCCAGAACTTCCACCTGATAAGAGAGATGTTCATCCAATCAGAGAACACAAAGAATATCATGTAGCTTGTGTGACTCATCTCCAGCTAGCTGATACAAGCTCAGATACACCAAGGGAACTGTTCCCAATATATCCATAGGATTAAAGATGGCGTTGAATCTCATTAAAAATGTGTCAAGTGAATTTGAATAATGAATAATCACAATCTATTCACAGACATTTCCCAGGCTGAAGAGAAGCTAAATTTCATGAGTTGAGTGCCTGCTCAGCTTTTAATTATTATGGTGAGAGCAGGTGACTGAGTTTTGAGCCAGTGTTTATAATTTTTCAGGATAATTTTGCAAAGATGATTTAATTAAACTATTATATCTCTGCCTAGTAATAAAATTCATTTTGCTGGAGGGTTCAAATGAGCTTTGGCTAGGCAGGAAGGATGCAGATAGAAACAATGCAAAGCAGAGATTAGTATTCAGGACAGCAATGTGAATGAAACTAAATTAAAAAAAACCCTGTCCTATAAAAATGTAAATTGTAATTTTTTTAAATTAGGATTTTTACAAAATTCCTTGTACTGCTCCAACTGCCACTAGACATGTTCATTAATGAACACTGCAGTGAGGAAAAATACTTTTTTCAATATATTTTTATTTTATTTTGGCACAAGGATATTAAGAATTTAAACAATACTTGACTTTTGTTCATTTTTAATTAAAAGATTATTTCAAAAAGAAATTAAATTCAATGTCAGACACGAGTTATGAGAACCTTTCACAAGAGAACCTATCACAGGCACTTGAGTTCATTTGGGAGTTTCACTGCTAGCCAAAAATGCAGATATGTACCTATATATATGCACCTGTTGGCATATGCTTGACCCAGTTTTGCTTCCACCAACATGTATATACAAGTCATTTGATTCTGTTTTCACCAAGCAGCCCCAGGCTCACATCCCTTTGTCATTTTCATTTTCATTCCCCCTCTCCCTCCCAGAGTATTTCATCTTCTTGGATGTGGTTTGGCATGCAAACCCCTTTCATATGTTCATAGACTTTAGGGCCAGAAGGGACCATTAAAACATCTAGTCTGACCTGTATATCATAGGCCATTACATTTCATCATTTTAGCACTGTACTGAGCCCACTTCTACTGTCTTTAGGGGCAGCTGCCAATCCTTCTCCCTCTTTCAGAGTATTTCAAGGGTGGGTACCTGGATAGCCCACTCTTCTACCTGCCACATCTTCAGAAGAGATGGCTGCCTCCATCCCTCCTTCGTTTGCAGCATCAGAACCCAGAAGGGCTCCAAGGGACAGCCTGCTTCAGCTCCCCTAGTTAAAATTCCAGCACTTTCCACTAGAATATTTCATCTGATCTTCTTTGGTTTCTACTAATCCCTTGTGGTTTCCACTGCAGAATCAATAGGACTATTGTTGTGTTCTGAAACATAATTCTTGGAACCAATAAAAAGCAGTCGGAAATTTGAACTGAGTGCCCCAAAATGAAATACAGCTCCCTAAATTTGAAACACATCACACTCCAATTAACTGAAACCCCAAAGAAAATCTTTCCCAAACTTCTGTGGTTTGCGACCACTGAGAATTTCTCAGTTCCACTACTGACTTCTTTCTGATAGGGCCTTATTAAGCTGTTGCAGCTCCAGGATTCTATAGGACATTTTCATGCTAGGAGGGCCATTGATACTATTATAAAATGCATTTTCTTCAGTGTCTATGCTGAGCATATTTTAGTACCAATTTCATGTTTGCTTATCAAGGCAGGTCTTAAACTGAGGTCCCTTTTGCCTATATCCGATAATTCTCCAGCTAGAAAGTTAAAGGTGCTATGATGTTTTCTCCAAAAGATTAATAACAGGAAACAAATTCAGAGTTCCTTATTCCATTTTTACTCAGACCCTAATCATACAACATCCATTTAAGTCAGTGGGAGTTTGCCTGAGTGGGAAATGAGTTTTTTTTAAAAAAAGCAACACTTAAACTTGAGTATTAGAACAAGAACCTCAGAAGTTGGCCTGGCTTTTAAATGCATATTGGCTAGTATGTGTGGCTGAATGGGACATCCATCTAGTCTAATAGTCCATTTGAGATGACTGATTTTCTTCTTGCATGAAGATTTGTATTATGCTTCAGGACCACAGATAGATAGATATATAAATAAATAACTGGTGAATTTCAATGCATATCTTTGCTTATGAATTTCCTATCCATTTGCAACTTTGCCAATGGTAAAATTTCATAACTAATCCCACGCTGTTGGTGCTACATATATAAATAATATGTAATAAAAACTGATGAGAAACAGCCAACAGAAAAAAAAATTGTATATATTTATTAGCAAGCTCAGAAAACAAGATCACTGATGGCTGATGACACAGTGTACAGATTAGGAAATTAGTGTGGGATCTACATAGAAAACTTAATAATGTATGTCTGGTAAGAATCAAGAATTATGTGAAGTCAAACCTTAGCTGCAGAAAAAAGGGCCAAATTCTGCCCTATCTTCATATAGTATGACAAGCCCATCATATAATCGGAGTTGCACAAGGTGTAGATAGACCTCCCCAAAAAGTCATTGTGCGGGGCAAAAATGTATGTTACACTTGTGTAGATAAAACAACCAAATCTCTAGGTATAATTGTTGCTGAATTTCAATATTCCTACAAGTTTGCTGACCCAGCCCTGAGTTTAAGGTGTTTTTTTTTCCTCCCAGAACTTCAACTTCACCTTACTAGCTCACTGTTCTGCTCTTAATGAATATGCCCAATAATCTTTCTTGAAGTAACCTGGCTCTATAAGAGTCTGATTAGCAATTTCTAAACAAGTTTGTCAACTCTTACAGATTTCATATTTAATGATCTATTGGTACAAATACACAGTAGTTCTCATGGCAAGTTTGGGTTTTAATTTGAGGCACATTAATGTTTCTTAGAGCACATGTTGTCCCTTTCCCTTCATTCTACTCAGGTATCTTCTTTTTAGCACACTTGGGAAGTCCTCTTCATATTCTGGTGCATAGGGACCCTGTAACTCCTCATTTGTGCCCTACTAATCTGCCTCTTTAAAATGTGAAAAATACTTTAGAGCCCACAGTCACCATGAAATTGTGAAATCCTTCCATTACATCCAACAGGGAAGGGAGAGATAGCTCAGTGGTTTGAGCATTGGCCTGCTAAACCCAGGGTTGTAAATTCAATCCTTGAGGGGGCTATTTAGGGATCTGGGGCAAAAATCTGTCTGGGGATTGGTTCTGCTTTGAACAGGGGGTTGGACTAGATGACCTCCTGAGGTTCCCTTCAAATGCTGATATTCTATTAACAAGCCAGATTATTCACCCCTTACTCACAATGGTGAGTAGTCAGTCAAGCAAATAGTCCTATTGAAATCAATGGGACTATTCATGGAATAACTTCACATCAGTGTGAGTAAGGGTTTGAGAGTCTGGACCAGTATGATGACTAGTTCTCCAGTTCATTAGAGGACACTTATGCAGTTGTGTTGACAGTTAAATTATTTAAACAAGATAGCAGCATTTTAATTTTTTTGTCTCCTTACAACCTGCATCTCCAATTATCACACTTCCCTTTGTTTAATTACTTGATTTTTTTTATAGAATAACAAAATTTTATTCAGTATGATGACCAAATAATGGACTAAATTTCACAAATGTGACAAAGAAGAAAGTCACTAGCGATACTTATATGTGTGTTTACGTGTAAGCAAGTCTCTGTGTAAATTTACACTTCCAAGCCAAAAAAGCATAAAAAATCTCCATGGATTGCTACATTGTCTAGTATCATTTAATGAGCAGTAATGTTTCATTTGTAGCCCTAACTCAGTGATATAGACTTTAATCTGTATCAACCCTATTTAAACTTGATCACGTCATATTTCAATAAAAATATCTAGAAAACATTTTTCTGAATCTGTGCAAAAACTTACATAAATATGAAACCTATTTAAATTGTGTTATTTAAAATAAATCCATAGTGTGAAGTGATTCAAACAGTGTTGATATAAATCATATCATTTCTGTCTCTTAAATTTCTCCTACTTTCTCTCATTCATTCCCTAGCTGACAGCTGAAAAACAGAGCCAACAGCAGTTTGTCTTTTTGACAGTTTATGTTGTTCTACAAACAAGCTATGTTGATTTGAATGAACAGACATTAAGACTCACTAGTTAAATCAAATTCTTCTAACCTACAGAAAAATATCAATTACCTACTGTGACAGACCCAGACCAGTGGGGTACAGGAGTCTGGTAGAGGACAAATATACTGGTCACTGGATGAGTAGTTTTCTGTTCCCTGAGTGACCAGAGCAGGGGCTGCACTAGAATGATCAGGAACCTGCTAGAACCAGTTAAGGCAGACAGGCTAATTAGGACACCTGGAGCCAATTAAGAAGAAGCTGCTAGAATCAATTAAAGCAGGCTAATCAGGGCACCTGGGTTTTAAAAAGGAGCTCACTTCAGTTTGTGGTATGAGTGTGAGTAGCTGGGAGTAAGAGGTGCAAGGAGCTGAGAGGGTGTGTTGCTGGAGGACTGAGGGGCACAAGCATTATCAGACACCAGGAGGAAGGTCCTGTGTTGAGACTAAGGAAGGTGTTTGGAGGAGGCCATGGGGAAGTAGCCCAGGGAGTTGTAGCTGTCATGCAGCTGTTACAGGAGGCACTATAGACAGCTGCAGTCCACAGGGCCCTGGGCTGGAACCTGGAGTAGAGGGCGGGCCCGGGATCCCCCCAGACCTCCCAATTGACCTGGACTGTGGCTCCTTCTAGAGGAGAAGTTCTCTGGGCTGTTCCCCCAACCCAATGGTGAATCTCTGAGGCAAGAAAATCCGCCAATAAGCGCAGGACCCACCAAGATAGAAGAGGAACTTTGTCACACTACCCAAACAGTTTTGTAAACCACCAAGTAGCATTTTGATGGCCCTAAAAGATAAATAAGGAAGGATATAATTCTCTTGCCCCTTTGATATAGGAAAGTTATAACTCAAAGAAGTATTTGTTCTTCTAAAGCAGTCTCTAGATCTAAAGTTCAAGAGCAAGAGACATTCTTTTTTTATCATTCAAGATTTACAGTGTAATGGAACCCTACAATATATAGCTTCTTAATGATCTTAGCAAGTGTTTAATTAAGATTAAATTCTATCACATGCTTACTTGTTCACTGTAATGACATAGCAGTGGTGAAAAGGCCACCTGCTTAGTGGTTTATGTGGACAAATTCACAAGAAGTGCCAACTGAAATAGTCAGTATGCATATTGTGTAAAAATGTTTATGGTGCCACTGGCATATGTGAAGCTAATTCAGATGGTTCATATCTGTACTCACAGCATATCTGTCATTCGCTCCTTCCTTGAGGAAAGTTTGAAAGCTTATTTAAGCTACTTCATTAACATTATTTAAGATGTATGATATCACACAGAATGCTGTTACTGAACTTCTTTTTCTTTCTTTCTTTCTTCTATTAAAATGAAGTTAAACAGAACTCAAAAGACCTGTGCAGGACTCCTTCCTCTTGGCTGTGCAGGAACATCTGTCAGATTACCAGCCAGTTAACATCTCCACTTTTGCTACAGGCCTTCTTAGTCTCAAGCATCTAATTTAGATGGACCACTGAAGTCCTAAAGGCTCCTTTTCCTTTCTGTAGCCTCTTAGGATAGGTCTAGTGAATAATTAAAAACCCGTACCTGGTCTGTGCCAGCTGACTCAGGCTCACAGGGCTTGGACTAAGGAGCTGTTTAATTGTCATTTAGATGTTCAGACTTGGGCTGGGTCCTGGGAGGTGGGAGGGTCCCAGAACTCAGGTTGCAGCCTAAGCCCAAATGTCTAATTGCGGTGTGGACAGACATACATCAAAGTTCAAGAGTGTAAGGCAAACATTTTACTTTCAGTTTCAGTTTCTCAGCTGCTGCTGTCAGAGTGTGGAAGGTTTCCCTTGGTTCTGCAAAATTGCAAAAGGTTACATCAAGTTCTGCATCTCTTTAATGTCAGCTAGTTATTGTCATTAATTGGTATTTCTGCTACATATAGAGGGCCTAGTTGAGATCAGGGCTTCATTGTGCTGGGCACTGTACAACCACATGCTAAGAGTTTATAGGTTAAATTTGCTTTTGTTTTCCATTCAGTGAACGTAATCCCAACTGAACATTTTGGGTTTTTGATGTACAGTAAATGATCTAGATACACTTCTATATACTTTCAGTGTAGCTCATTTTGGCACCGTGGATCTTTCTGAATAGGGTCACCAACTTTCTAATCACATAAAACTGAACATCCTTGCCCCACCCCTTTCCATGCCCCTTCCCCAGGGACCTGCCTCTCCTCACTCTATCCCCCCTCCTCCTGTCGCTCGCTCTCCCTTACCCTTATTCATTTTCACCAGGCTGGGGCATGGGGTTAGGATGCGGGAGGGGGTGAGGGCTCTGGCTGGGGGTGCGGGTTCTGGGGTGGGGCTGGGGATGAGGGCTTTGGGGTGCAGGCAGGGGCTCCTGGCTGGGGCCAAGGGGCTCAGAGTGTGGGAGAGGGCTCAGGGCTGGATCTGGGGGTTGGGGTGAGGGTTCTGGGAGGGAGTTAGGGTACGGGAGTGGGTGCCGACTTAGGCCAGGGGGTTTGGGGTGAGGCTCTGGTCAGGCAGCGCTTACCTCAGGCGACTCCCAAAAGCAGCCAGCGTGTCCGTCTCTTAGGTGGAGGGGACAGGGGCTCTGCGTACTGTTTGAGCCCGCAGGTGTCACCCCAGCAGCTCCCACTGGCCATGGTTCCTAGCCAATGAGAGTTGCGGAGTTGGCACTGGCGCTTGGGGCAGCGCACAGAGCCTCCTGGCTAAGAGCCAGACATGGCGATCACTTCTGGGAGCCACACAGAGCCAGCGTAGGCAAGGAGCCTGCCTTAGCCCTGCTGTGCTACAACCAGACTTTAGCAGCATGGTCAGCAGTGCTGATCAGAGCCGCCAGGATCCCTTTTCGACCAGGCATTCCACTCAAAAACCAGATGCCAGGCAACCCTATTTATAAATGATTAACTTCAAAATTTCTTAAATATTTAGATGGGTTTCACTTATAATTTATATTTAACTTTTTTCAGATTTATTTTCCTAATGACAAGCATGGCCCATCAGAAATGAATGGATTCAGAGTTCAGCTCGTCTCCCCCTTCCCACTCCCCCCCCCTCCGTTTCATACCCATGTTACAAAAGGGAACAAAATAGATTTTTTCCATTCTTAAGTGACTAATGCACTGACCCTATTCTCTATGAATTACACAGTGCATGTTTCCCTGACATGTTTCCCATAATCTCCAAAACACCATCTCCAAGACAGAGCAGAAGACCTTTTCAACAATGCAATATTATTGACATATAATTTTACAGTACATCAGCTTGGATTATGTTTAAAATAATGTAAAGTGTCTTTGCCTTTTCCTAAGTTTAAATATGATAAAGGTGAGCAGTATATTCTTAAGACATAAAGCTTCATCCTTAGACTCCTTAGATCGACCACAGCTCAGGATATAGTCCATGTTCAGCATAGTTTGGGGGTGGGGATGCAAAGGTGATTGTAAACCACCTTTTATGCTCATACTCTTTGGCTATCTGGGAGTCAGTGCATGCCCTGACTTAAGTTACAGCAGAGTCATTGCCGCTCTAGCTTACACCTGACTGTTCACATCCCCAAGTCTATGCGTTTATGTCATGTCTGTTTCCTGGTACTTATCCTGTACTACTTCAGCAAATTTCTGTGCTGCATTTCCCCTTAACTTCCCATACTTTAATCTTGTGTCTTTCCCTCCTTGTCCAAGGCTTTATTTACAATCTTTGTTGAGAAGTTTGTGCTACCATCTCACTAGGTATCAGTTTTCAGTCCATAACTTGACACTACTGAAATTTCCTCAGCAATATCATCAATCTAGCTTCGGTGTGCACCACTGATGACCAAATGACTCTTCCTTTTGGAACCATGTATTGGCTATCATCCATTGATTGGTAATACACTTGTCTGGAGAATCCAGAGAAGAGTGGCAAAAATGATTAAAGGTCTAGAAAACATGACCTATGAGGGAAGATTTGAAAAAAATGTGTGTTTAGTCTGGAAAAGAGAAGAGTGAGAGGGGAGACAATAATAGTTTTCAAGTATGTAAAATGTTGTTAGAAGGAGGAGGAAGAAAAATTGTTTTTCTTAACCTCTGAGGACAGGACAAGAAGCAATGGGCTTAAATTGCAGCAGTGGAGGTGTAGGTTGGACATTAGGAAAAATTTCCTAACTGTCAGGGTAATTAAGCACTGAAATAAATTGCCTAGGAAGATTGTGGAGTCTCTATCATTGGAGATTTTTCAGAGCAGGTTGGACAAACACCTGTCAGGGTTGGTCTAGATAATACTTAGTCCTGCCATAAGTATAGGGGACTGGACTAGATGACCTCTTGAGGTCCCTTCTAGTCCAATGATTCTATGAATCTGTGTCTAGTAACACTTTACCTTTTCATTCATGGTGCCTAGACTGATATTTCCTAAGCACATTTCATACTCCCTTTGGTTTTTGCCTCTCTGGGCATTCAGATCTCTACATACCAATATCAGCTCTTCTGGTGTTTCTGTGTCTGCTAGTGCCTGTTAGCCTTGGTGGAAACTCTCTCTTCATTGCCTCCTTGTTGAGGTACATATGCTGATATCAAAAACAGAGCACATGTTTTAACTTGGACTCATTCAGCTGTCATTTACTCTAAAAATTTCAATCACCATCTTCCTCATCTGCTCCTCTTACTACCACCTGGACTGCATTACACCCATTTTTCACCTGTGTGGAAGAGTTCACAATCTAAGCTCAAATCCTTCACTGTGTTCTCCATCCATCATGTTTTCTATAGGCACAGAACATCAATACCTGTCTTTACATCATATCAACTACTTCTGCCCCTTGACTAGCCAAACAGGATATATTCAGTGTTGGCCCTTTTTATAATATGGGGTTTATATGGCTGTGCAGGTCACTGATTTCATCTGACTACCCCGGACTCTAGAGGACAGCTTTGATGCTGGCTACCAGCTATCCTGTTGGCCTGGGGCTGCCAGATAGGCAAACTTCTGGCATAGGGCTGAGACCCTTCCACCAGCCCCTGGCGGAGAAACATATAGGCCATTCTCACCCCTCTTTATATCTACTACTGCCCTTTGATAACTTGCCAAAAATACAAAACTGCACCAACATAGTCACTTGTGCAAAAAAAACTACATTGTATTGGCTGGCATCCTTGGTATACATGGGAGCGAGAGGGCCTTTCCCCAATTGAACTAAGTTCTAGCCACTCTCTTCCCATGTTGTTGCTGCAGACCTGGTGGACTGCTAACAGGTGGAAATGGGGTGTGTGGGTGTGTATACAGAGCATTATATATCGAATTGTATCTCGCCATTTGTGTGTGTTTATATGCACACACAAAAGAATGTTATACACATACACATGTGTGCATATACACATTTACAATTACTCATATACATGTGTGCATTTGTACTTTGTGTATATAATGCAATATCTTCCTGTGCAAAAGTGCTGTTTGTACTCCAGAGCATTTACTGCTCTTTCCAATAGCAATAGAAAACATACATTTGTCAGAAGAAGAATTCATTCCTGTAGAAAATGATAATAAATTGTGAATGCTGCTAATTGTTCCAGCAGCATTGTATAAAGTAAGAAAAGGATCCATAATGGCCCATTAGATGCATGTGAACAAAACCCATTGTGACGGTCATCTGTTATTTTAAAAAACACATTACTTCATCAAAAGAGGAGAATACATTATGAGTAATAAGTAGCATAGCAAATACTTTTAAGTTTTTCGTGCCACATACTTAGCCACATAGTACAAGACTTCATTGTTCCTGAAATAATAAACTCTGTCTATGTTAACCTTAACTTATGATGACACATACAAAAGAAGTCTATCATTTCTTTCATTTGTACTGACTTAATGTGCACTCTGGATATCCAAATGAATTGATCCAGTATGTATTAAAGTTCTCCTATCACCAATCCTACTAACAGCACAGATACCAAACAGATACCAAACTTCACTGGGTTCACGGATGGAAAATTTAAAATATCAGTTCTGTGTAACAATGATAATTTATTATGTGGCTAGAGCATTGAAGTTGAATAGTGGTGGCTACTACTCTAGTTCAAAGAACTGGGCACTGTTGGTGTAGCCATGTAGTCCAGCACATAAACAAAAGGCAAGATCTTGTAATTGATCACTCAGCTCTAAGAAAATAGACTGTAGTCTGTTAACAGTGCATAGGATATTAGTTTGCCAAGATTGGTTATTTTATTAGTAGTGATTTTTCTCTCTGTTCCTTTATCCCCCTTTGTTCTTCAGTCTCCATTGTACTTATAAAGCCCTACCAGTTGACAAAGGAAATTAACTCAGATCATAATTCTTTACAGTAAGGCATTCCTGTGAGATTGGTAGCAGTGTGAAATTGAGTAGGAACCAAATTTGGATCCTAGTCAGTTCCAGACTACTGCTAGCAATATGGACAGAGTGTCACTTGACAGGAATGCAATCTCTCTCAATTTCATATGGGAAGAAGCAATGTATTGTCAAATTAATGCACATCCCAGGTGCCCAAGCTACCAATTACTTTTATCCTTGACAGGAAGGACCCACAGGACAGATATATCTAGCACTGATTAGGTTTAAGTTGGTAGCAGTACCACTTATGGTACCAAGTGGACAAATAACATTAACTTAAAAGGAATCTTAACTGCAACTGAGAATAATTCTATATTTTATTTTGTCTTCAAAAGCTGTATAGAAGCATGCTTTAATAATTCAAAGTACTGAATGAGACTAAATGTGATTAAAAAGTACAGCTAAGTCTTTTGAGGGTATATTGTATAAAACAAAAAATAGAACTGATTTATAGAGACTAATATTTAAAAATATAGTGTCCAATTTTGCATCCTTAAATAATAAGCCTGTTCTATAGCATTTGTAGGCACAGTCTGGAAATTAGTTGTCTAATGATTGTAAAATCCTGACATATACACCTTTGATTGTTTCCATGCACAAAATTGGAGGCCAAATGAGGCCCATTGTCATTATGTGTTGCATTAATGAAAGGGAGTGTTGCAATTGCTGTTGTGAGTGTATTTTAGTTTATATACCTACAGTAGAACACTTCATAATATAGGGCCAAAATCTGAACTGTGTACCCCTATGATTAATTTCCAAAAAATTTGTTTACCCCTGGAAACTGGTATTTGCATTCTTAGCTTAGGTAGCTACTTCCTTAATTAGTCATTTGCACATTCAATTGCTATACCTGATTTACATGTGCAAATACTACTTTACAGGCTCAGTTAGTGCACATTTTTTTTCAGATACAACTCAGGATTCTTGTAAAGTCTAATGTGATAGAGAAGAGGGAGTAATGAATATAAAGTTAGTCCTTTCTGGAAACTACTAGACAATTTAGAATTTTCTGATGCTCTCTAGCTCCCAGCCAGATGAAGCACAGCTTTTGCTTCCTTGCATCATTAGAGAGTACTTCTGAGACCTGGCCTGGATCAAACCATCAGAGAAGGAGCTATTGATTAGTTTACACACTCATGTTGTATAATCTGGCTAGGAGTATGTTAAGTAAATGAAACACAAACAGACCTGATTATTCTGAGTTTTTTGGGGAATTCATATTTCTCTAGATTCAAAAAAAAGCCTTAATAGTCATGAAACCATGACAGATTACTTATTTTCTGATATTGCAGGCAGAACAAACTAGTTTTAACTGTATCATTGGAAGAATGTAATACCTCCTCAGAAACTCACATTTTGTAGTCCAAGAATGTGAAATGACTGCCATAGGTAACAAAACGCGATATGACTCAGATATAACTGAGACCATTTTCTAAGCATTGTTGAAGAACATATCTTCTAGAATTAGAATGAGAAAAGGAATGTAGCTTTCCTCTATTTGTGTGATTATGAGAAACCATGCCAAAATACCACAGAGGCTGGACGCTGTAGCTTTCCTTGGTGCTTTGATAGTGTACCTATTAAACAAATATACAACCAGTGAAAAGTGGTGGGTGAATTATAACAATAATAGGCAACACTGTTACAAAGAATATAAGGATATGCCACCAGAAAAGTAGATTGCTTCATGAATAAGACCACCCCAATATGCCGGGAGAACCTGCTTCAATATAAGGAAAAAAAATATCATAGCACATTCCTAGTGGTCACTTGCCACCTCACAGTAGAACTTATATGGGGTATCAAACAATTACAACCCATACTTATAGGGACCACATCCTGAAAGAAATGCTTCCTGAACCCCCTTTTCTGAACTTCACACAATCCCCCAGCCTTGCCAAGCTCATTGTCAAAAGCAAGTTCCCCACAGACCAGGACACAGCAATTTATGGTGACACCAGACCCTGCCAAGACAACAGATGCAAAACCTGCACACATACCACCACTGCTGTGATGATCAATATCCCTTGCAACGTACCTTTCAAGAACCATGGACCCTACACATGCCTATCACAACATGTGGTGTGCCTTATCCAGTGCATCAAATGCGCTGTCAACAGCTATATGGATGAAACGAGACAATCACTATGCTTTCAAATAAACTAATTGAAAAATGACAAAAGACAAAAACACCCTATAACTCACAGACAAACCCTTTTCACAAAACAATTACCAATTGTCCTCAAAGGAAACCAGCACAGCACTTTCAAAAGACAAAACTAAGCACTTAAATTCATAACTCTGCTGGACACTAAAAAACATGGACTTAATGGAGACATTGGTTTCATTGCCCATTACAACTTGCAATACCCTGCTACTTACTCCATTGTCCTATGACTGCAGAAGTGTTTGTCAAGTTTCCCTAGAGTGGCTCAAGAGCGTGAGTACCAACCTGAGAGGAGACTGTTAAGAAGGGTAGAAACCCCAAATTGGTTGTGAGTTTCATACTTAGATTTCACCAACCAAGTATTAAGTGTAAATTCCTCAAGCACTATAATAGCCTTAACATGGAGTCACAGATAGTCCCCTAGGGTACTCTGAGCTGTCTTGTCCCCCAGGTAAGTTTGCTTTTGTGATAGATGGTCCCTTATGCCAAGAATCACAATATTCAAGTTACTCCTGGTCCCAAAGGACCAGTCATTTGTCCTAGGTCGATTGCACCTTAGATCTCACACCAAAGACAATACTTGCGTAATAAACTATCTAAAGGTTTATTAACTAAAAATACAAAATAAAATTTATTTACAAGGTTAAAGCATGTAAACATATGCACACACAAAAGTCCCAGTCATAAGTTTCAAAAAAGTAATAGATGCCTCTATGATAAACAAGCTTTATATGTCCTTTCCAGCTACCCCAGGTCCAGCACCGGGAGGGAGAAAGGGGGTATGCTTATGCTTAGTAACCCTGGCTCCTTAGAGTCAAGCAGCATAAAAGATTCAGTTTATCCTTGTTATGGCTTTTTATTCCTTTCCCCCTTTGGCTTAAGTTGTACATTTAGCTTTTGGGAAGAATTCACTTGCAGGGCTCCTTTTTGAGGGTAAGGGAGCAAACAATAGTCTCTTGTCCTCTGATGTGCCACAATAGCATAGCGGGTATTGATGGGCCTTCTTTTGGAAACTAGTATTTCACACTTGTTAATGCTTCTCTTGTCTTACAGTTTACAGGGCAAACACTTACATATTACCTTATAACAAGGGATACAGATATTATAAGAGAGATTAATGCATGCAACAACTTACAAGCATTTCATAAAGTCTAAACACAGTCTTATAATTCTAATACCTATTTTAACAATACCAACACACACATGAGCCAGACCGGTTCCAGCTATATATTTGTCAGCGTTCAGTTGAGACCTTGGCATGAGCTGGATCATGGTCTGTCAGCGTCACAGTATTAATTGCCTATTTATTGAGAGTCATTTCCTACAGTATGTGTGACCCCCTTTATGCTTAACAATTTGTTCCACTTTGTATTTAGCTTGAACACTCTGGTTTCATTCTCCAGACTTGAAGCAGAGTTCTGTGAAGCTCAAAATCTTGTCCCTTCCACCAACAGAATATAAGACACACAAATGCTAAATGATTAATTAAGAAATAGTCCATTATAATTTAAGTGTTGGGGTGAAATCCTTTTCCAATTGAAATCAATGGCAAAATTCCTATCCACTTAATTGACTATAGGATTTCACTTTTTGGCATTTCCAAACTACCACAATGTATCACCATTTCAGGATCTGTCTTCTATCTAGTTTGCCAGGTGCTTGCTTTGTTTAGTTGCTTGGATTATGTTCCAGTATTTATTGAGGCTAAAAGTCTGAAATGATGCTGTACCATTAGTGATAAAGCTCTAGAGATATTTGAATAATACATAGAAAAGGAGTTACAGCATTTGTTTAATATGTTAAATCTAATATCAGATTTGTTCGTTCCGTGGAATCGTCTGTCCTAATATACATTTCTTTAAGAACTGGTTAACTTTGTCAGGTTTTCTGAACATCCAGAGTTTTGTGAATGTGACCAGAACATTCATCTCAGAGTGGGAAGATATTTTACGTTTGGGTTGTTGATTTGAAAAAGTATTTTAAATACTGTTCTGTAATCAAGTCTGTTAGAGTGAAACATGCTAAAACATGTACTTACTTTCGCTTATGCACAGTTTTTGTAGATTCATACAAAGGCATAGCCTTTTTTAAATTTCTTGTTAAATAAAGGTTTCAGAGTAGCAGCCGTGTTAGTCTGTATCCGCAAAAAGAAGAACAGGAGTACTTGTGGCACCTTAGAGACTAACAAATTTATTAGAGCATAAGCTTTCGTGGACTACAGCCCACTTCTTTGGATGCGTATAGAATGGAACATATATTGAGGAGATATATATACACACATACAGAGAGCATAAACAGGTGGGAGTTGTCTTACCAACTCTGAGAGGCCAATTAATTAAGAGAAAAAAAACTTTTGAAGTGATAATCAAGCTAGCCCAGTACAGACAGTTTGATAAGAAGTGTGAGAATACTTACAAGGGGAGATAGATTCAATGTTTGTAATGGCTCAGCCATTCCCAGTCCTTATTCAAACCGGAGTTGATTGTGTCAAGTTTGCATATCAATTCTAGCTCAGCAGTCTCTCGTTGGAGTCTGTTTTTGAAGTTTTTCTGTTGTAATATAGCCACCCGCAGGTCTGTCACTGAATGACCAGACAGGTTAAAGTGTTCTCCCTCTGGTTTTTGAGTATTTTGATTCCTGATGTCAGATTTGTGTCCATTAATTCTTTTGCGTAAAGACTGTCCGGTTTTCCACAATTTCAGCCTTTGCACGTCGACGGAAGCAATCTATGTAGAAATCCAGTCTGTTGTTTCGACCGTCCGGAGGAGTCCACACAGAATCCTTTTTTTTGTAGTGCTGATAGGGAGGATTCTGTGGGTTAGTATGCTGTTCAGAGGTATGTTGGAAATATTCTTTGAGTCGGAGACGTCGAAAGTAGGATTCAGGGGCTCGTTCACCTGCACATCTACCAATGTGATATATGCCATCATGTGCCAGCAATGCCCCTCTGCCATGTACATTGGCCAAACCGGACAGTCTTTACGCAAAAGAATTAATGGACACAAATCTGACATCAGGAATCAAAATACTCAAAAACCAGTGGGAGAACACTTTAACCTGTCTGGTCATTCAGTGACAGACCTGCGGGTGGCTATATTACAACAGAAAAACTTCAAAAACAGACTCCAACGAGAGACTGCTGAGCTAGAATTGATATGCAAACTAGACACAATCAACTCCGGTTTGAATAAGGACTGGGAATGGCTGAGCCATTACAAACATTGAATCTATCTCCCCTTGTAAGTATTCTCACACTTCTTATCAAACTGTCTGTACTGGGCTAGCTTGATTATCACTTCAAAAGTTTTTTTTCTCTTAATTAATTGGCCTCTCAGAGTTGGTAAGACAACTCCCACCTGTTTATGCTCTCTGTATGTATGTATATATATATCTCCTCAATATATGTTCCATTCTATGTGCATCCGAAGAAGTGGGCTGTAGTCCACGAAAGCTTATGCTCTAATAAATTTGTTAGTCTCTAAGGTGCCACAAGTACTCCTGTTCTTCTTTTTGTTAAATAAAGGACCTCCCTCACACACGCCAGAACTGAGCATAAAGTACCTAGTAAAATAACACCCTGACTTGCTTGAAGTTTGTAGTCACTACTATTGTATACTTATAATTAATAACAATAGAGTAGGGAATAATTTATACAACAGATTTAGTCCCTCTATTTGTGAACAGCTTTCAATTTTTACAAATTTACTTATTATTCAAAATTTGACTAATGGCTTGTGCAGACATATTTCAGCCTACGTTTCATTCATGAACAATGGTTTGAGTAATCTGTATACTTGATTTCCTAAGTCACATGAAATTGTTTGTTTCCTTACCAAATGACTTCTAAAACCAAAAAAGCTTTCAAGATGATTATGGGGCTCACTTTTGATGTGAATCCTCATTAGAATTTATACAAGTATTTATGTATCAATATATAGCGACATGAATGTTCACATTTTCACAAACATTTTTGCAAACAAAACTTGCTTCGTGTGAACGGCTGAAAATTGAATAAAATGTGGGAAAAGCATTCAAAAGCAGATTGATTGCCTTTGTGTTCGTGAATCCTTTTTGGCAATATTTGTGAAGATTCTATCCCTTACTACATAGGATGAGTAAGATATGATTGCCTCTATTCAGTGGTTTTTTTTTTTCCTTTAACTTTAAATTCTAGGAATTATATTCAAAATCCTGATAGAAGAACAAATGAAATCTCATTGTGACCACATTGTCCGGCTATGCCGGAGGCACTGGATGTGGTTTTAAATGGGCTGAAACTTTATTCTTAAATATGTGGAAGTACCCTGCAGATAAAATTGTGCAGTGCAGGTGGTTTCATATACATTTCCATATTCCTGGGGAGCAGCTGTCAGCCTTTCCCATTTCCAATCCTGGTCCCATACCTCCTGCTGCTGAGACCCCACCATTTCTCCTTGTATAAGGGTTAAGGGGAGCTAGAAAAAGTGGGGTTGACTTCCTCCCATACCAAGTGTAGGAGTCCTGAACCCTCTTTCTCCTCCCCTTTAAAGGATGTCTCATTTAAATTCTTTACCAATTAATTGTATCTGATCACCATATCCATTCCATACAGAGTACCTGCACTAGACATCTGCCACAAACTTACATAATGAGTTGCAGCATTATAGCCTAACTCCCTTCTCCCATCAGGTCCGTAACTCACTCTGGTCAAGGCGAGGTTGGCTTTTTGCCTTCCCTAATGTGGCAGTGAGGGAAAATTCCTTCCCAAAGCCCCAAGAAAAGAGGCAACTAGTGTCATGCCTGTGATGTATAATGACAAAAGCTGGTAATTTAACTATGCCAGCGGGTGGGAGGATGGGTGCTACTGGTCTAGTCTGGGTTAAATAGGACTTTCCTGGGACTGTCCTGGGCATAATCCCGCCCTGTGTCTGGTCAGCTGGGGAGGAAAGGGACAGCATCCCTCCCCCACACAACCTATTCTAGCTATACGTCTTTCTGTCTTTACCTGGAATCCAGCAATCCTCTCTGGGTGGGCAGAGGCCTTAAAGGGGGCAATGACTCCCTTCCCAGCAGCCTGCTGGACAAGCCCCATCCCTGCAGTTAAATGGGGCAACTCACTTTCTCTATCCAGCTAGACCAAGGGTCCCATGGCTTAATGTGCTGTGAGAACATTCTGGCCACTAGAAGTCTTTTGTCCCTTTATTGCTATGGACCCTAGTACAGAAACATACTTACGTAGATGCCCGATTTGAAGTATGACTACCCACGTGCTTAAATCAAGTGTGTGTTTAAGTACTTTTCTGAATCAGGGTTTTATTTGGAATGACCAACTGTGACAGGTTGGATCACAGAAACCTCCTACGAGCTGCCAGCCAATGTGCCAAGACTACCTCTGCTCCTGTTTTCCCTGCCAGCTCAGGACTCCAGCACCCTGTCTTACTGAGCCAGACACTCACGTCTGCTCCAACAAAGACCCAGGGTCTGAATTACTTACCCCAAAGCTGCAGGTTTACCTGAAAACAGCTCACAGAAGTGTACTTGTCTTTAGCACTCAGCTGCCCAACTCTCACTGGGGTCTAAACCCAAATAAATCCGTTTTACCCTGTATAAAGCTTGTACAGGGTAAACTCAAATTGTTCGCCCTCTATAACACTGATAGCAAGAGATGCACAGTTGTTTGCACCCCCAAGTATTAATACATACTCTGAGTTAAAAGTGATTTTATTAAATACAGAAAGTGGGATTTAAGTGGTTCCAAGTATTAACAGACAGAACAAAGTAAGTCACCAAGCAAAATAAAATAAAATGCACAAATCTATGTCTAATCAAACTGAATACAGATAATCTCACCCTCAGAGATGCTTTAGTAAGTTTTTTCCTCAGACTTGATACCTTCCAGGCCTGGGCACAATTGTTTCCCCGGGTACAGCTCTTGTTCCAGCTCAGGTGGTAGCTAGGGCACTCTTCATGATGGCTCCTCTCCCCACCCCACCCCCCTTTGTTCTGTTCCACCCCTTTATATATCTTTTGCATGAGGCGGCAACCCTTTGTCCCTCAGGGTTTCCACACATCCCCCCCACCCCCACTGGAAAAGCACCAGGTTAAAGATGGATTATAGTTCAGGTAACATGATCACAAGTCACTGCAAGACTTCATTACCCACTTGCCAGCACACACACATACAGGAAGACTCACAAGTAAACACATCCATCTGCAGACAATGGTCCTGGTTAATGGGAGTCATCAAGATTCCAAACCACCGTTAATGGCCCACACTTTGCATAATTACAATAGGCCCTCAGTTATATTTTATATTTCTAGTTTTAGTTACAAGAGTGGTACATTTATACAAATAGGATGATTACACTCAGTAGATTATAAGCTTTGTAATGATACCTTACAAGAGGCCTTTTGCATGAAGCACATCCCAGTTAAGTTAATATAATGTATCATATTTTTATAAAACCATATAGACTGCACAATGTCACAGCAGCATTCTCTGTTCAGATAAGTGCAAGGACTGAACTAGTAGGAGTGATGCAGGCAGAGAATGAGGCAAATTGACAGAGCTGTGTTGGGAAGTTTGAGTACCACAATGCTATTGATCCTTCACTTTCATTAACACCAAATTCACCCAATTTTTAAAGTTAAAAATGTCATTTTTAACAGTCTCAAGGTAAAATTTTTGCTTAGCAATCTAAAGTCAATTTGAAATTAAACTGCTTACCTATTTATCCAGAAGTCTTTGCTTAATGCTGGCTGTTGCTCATTAGATATGTATACTATCGTTAGGGGAAGTAAGGCCCCCCCAAAAAGGAGGAGGAAGTTCACAAAATTCTGAGCTATCAAAAGGTTAACATTTATTTTCTGCAGCAATTGGCAGCAAACAATAAGGATATAAATGAACACTGATAAAATTTTCAGCACTTTTCTGTATTTTCCCCTACAGCATAGAGGCGTTTTATTTAAGAAAATTATTCAGTTTGAGATTCTGATGGAAACAGTACAGTGCTAATGAAGGCAAAAGAGGAAGAATCAGAAGATTAATCTAATGCAGACAGTACTGTGAATGTAAACAAATCTGGTAGATATGCAGATTTTTTTAGTGCAGGAACAAGAAAGAATTCAGCCGATAGCAGCCAGTAGTAGTGTGAAGTCATACGTACAAGTTGCACAGTGATCATCCCTAATGTTCCTTAATAGTTTTGCTCATCATTTACATTTCACCAAGACACATTTCTTGTCCATCTTTCTTACACATCAATATGTGATTGACTGTAGGCTGCATATTGATTCCAGGCTGATGGGTGTGATGCTCTGTAACATTACTGGTTACTGAAATGCAACAGACTCTAGGTACAATATTTCCATATATTCTTCAGAAGATACATTTCTATTCATTTGTAACAGTGACTATTTACAGCTTTTCTATTTAGTTAATAACCTTATAACAAAATTCATAGTGGAGTGGGGAAACTTTGACATATATTGTCATCTTTTAATATTTGGATCTGCTAACACATTAAAGGCTCAATCCTGGAAGGGGTTGAGCATTCTGGTCCCAGTTCAGCAAGGCACTTCACTACATGGTTAATGTTCAGCAAGTAATTAAACCCATTGACTCTTAACTATTTAAGCTGAAGCATGTGCATTAAGTGCTCAGCTGGACCAAAGAATCATTTTCCATGAGTAAATGCTGACTGTACAGGGTTGTTTTTATCTGCATTGTTTTTTGTTTTTTTACTTTTAAAAATACACGCTTTATTTTTAGTTCATATAAATACAGACTCACATACATGACTGAATACCGTCATCTATGGAAATAAATCAATTAAAATAAAGGAATTCCGTGACAAATTAGCACTTAAGAGATGGAGTCTGACTTATCCTCAAGGGAAAAAGCTTTTATTTTTTGACATCACAGTGAATTAAGTGACCCTTTCTTTGTTAACTAGGGTTGAATAAAGCTAAAGGGGTTTCAAAGAACATTTCACAAATGCAGTCTGACTGATCTGAATCAGACACTGCCAAAGTATAATACATCCATATAATCAAAGGGACTTCAGGCTAGATGACACTACGTTGGTTTAATTATGTATCATAGGCAGTTTAAAAAACTACCTAGGAAGAAGATCCTGTTTCTAATACACTTCTCTATATTAACTATGTTGACCTTTCTGTGTATGCTTTGTTTCCTTTAGGCTGTGCTTTGGAGGTACAAGTTTTCCCAGCTTAAAGGGTCTTCAGATGATGGCAAGAGCAAAATCAAATTTTTGTTCCAAAATCCAGATACTAAGCAGATTGAAGCAAAAGTAAAAAAAAAAAAAAAAAAAAAAAAAAAAAATCATTGCATTATAAACCCAGAAGTACATTAAAACTGGTTGACAATAAAACAAACAGGGAATGAGAGAATTAAGTTCAGTCTAATTTACTGATGCTGAGAGGATGTTCAGATTAATGTAATGTGTGAAATTAGGTAAATAAGTGAAAACACAGATACTAAGCAGAGGTGTGTGAATAGGTGCACAGTGCAATTGTTTTTTAGTGATTTTAATATGTTAAGAGGGGTTTTTGATCTTTTATTTAAATTAAGTCAATATAAGTTTTGTGCATGATAGTCAGCTTATTTTATCACAGAAAGAGAGAAAGCCCAGAGGCATGTCTCGTCATCTTTACCGTATCTTCATGCTACTCTCCATGAGCAGCAGCAGTAAAGTGCATTATGTTCCAAAGTACATGTGGACCAAAGGTAGTGATGGACTAAAACCCCTTTGAACCCTCTCCGGGGTGAAAGATATAGGGTGGCTTCTAATCACCATATAAAAGCTTGTCATTACAGTTCTGGTTCCATGTCAGATCCAAAGTTCAGAGGGGTCTGCTTTCCAGTTCTGGTTTTGATTAAAAGAAAATGCATGGAAATAGTAATACCTGTGAGACTTCTGCATAGGTTGGTAGATGACTTGTAAGAATAAGTGATATCACAAGATTTGTACCATCCCAAATAGTCTAACCCTTGTAGGATGAGCTGATCTCACAAGAATTCTATTAGTTAGAATTGCCTTAGGTTTCAGATTCAAACTGTGATTTGAGTGGAATCTCCAAACCTAATGTATATCTTAATTGTATCCAAACAGCACTTAATTGAACGTCTCTATGTAGACACAATGCTGTGGTGCAGCACCACTAAAGCCAATGGAGTTTTATCCTGCTATGCTAGAGGTGAACTGGCAAAATGAGTTTAAATAAGAATAGCGCTCTGAATAATAATAGAGATCTGAAAGGAAACATAAAAATGTTAAATTACTGTATCAAGGAATTATGCATCTACCTACTGTGACAAAGTTCCTCCTCTATCTTGGTGGGTCCTGCGCTATTGGCGGATTTTCTTGCTTCAGAGATTCACCACGTGGGTTGGGGAACAGTCAAGAGACCTTCCTCTCCGGAAGAACCCACAGTCCAGGTCATCTGCATTACATGCTCTATTATATTTCTCCCCTCATTGGGTTCCTTTTCCCAGATCTCTTTGGCGATATCTAGTATGCCACGGGGGTGACACCCGTATAATAACTCAAAGGGGGAAAACCCAGTTGAGGCCTGAGGTACCTCCTGGATAGCGAACATAAGGTAGGGTGTCCCAATCCTTCCTGTCCGGACTTACCACCTTCCTTATCATAGCCTTGAGGGTTTGGTTAAACCTTTCTATCAACCCATCAGTCTGTGGATGGTAGATCGAAGTTCTCACGGTATGTATATGGAGCAGCGTACAGAGGTCCTTCATTAGCTTAGACATAAATGGGGTTCCTTGGTCAGTTAATATCTCCTTCGGTAGCCCCATTCGGGCAAAGATCCCCACCAGCTCTTTGGCTATAGTTTTAGAGGCCGTGTTCCGCAGGGGGATGGCTTCTGGGTAGCGAGTAGCATAGTCCAAAACAACAAGTATATATTGGTGGCCCCGAGCCGTCTTCTCCAGGGGTCCCACTAGGTCCATGGCTATTTGCTCAAAGGGGACCTCTATGATGGGAAGGGGTACTAAAGGTGCCCTCAAGTGGGGACAGGGACTGTGCAGCTGACACTCTGGGCAGGAGGCACAGTACCTCCACACTTCTTCATGTACTCTGGGCCAGAAGAACCGTCGTAGGACTCATGCCAGGGTCTTCTCTACCCCCAAAAGCCCCCCAAAAAGATGACTATGAGCAAGACTTAATACAAAGTTCTGGTGTTTTTGAGGTACTAGGATCTGCTGTACTTTCTGCCCCTGTACTGGTGCAACCCAGTATAAGAGATCCTTCTTCATTATGAAGTAGGGTCCTGGTCCCTGGGTTTTTCCTTCCATGGGGACCCCATCTATTTCAGTCACCTTCTTCCTAATATTGTCATACCTTTGGTCTTCTGCCTGGTCCTATTCAAAAATTCCTCTCCCAGGGCTAATCTGCCCAAGATCTAGGGGCCCAGTCTCTGTTGCGTCTACTGGTTCAGAAGCATTAGGGTGGGGGTCAGACTCAGGTGCTTCTCTCTCCTGCGTGGCCTCCTTTTCAGCTGCATGGGTCCACCTACCTACAAGAGCGACCCTCTGGCTTTGGGTCAGTATTCGGGTTCCCAAGACCTTAGCTGCCCTTCTTTCCCTTTTTGTCTTTCTACGCTGTCTGGTAGTGGAGAACAAATCTGGGGATATTTCAGAGAAGATTGGGGGTTGACAGTCTGCTGTGGATGCCTCATCAATTTTAGGGTCCCCATCTTTCTCCAATCCTCCTACTGGGAGTAAGTTTCCAAACCCTGGGAAGTCCCTCCCTATGAGCACCAGGTATGGGAGTTTAGGGACTACACCTGCTGCTACCTCAGTAGTGTTCCCTTGGATCTCGATTTTTACTGGGATGGTGGGGTAGTAACTAACTGTCCCATAGACGCATGTTATCTCCGTACGTTTAGCCAGCAGCAGCTGACTACGCTTCACGAGCTTCCCTGAGATAAGCGTGATAGCACTCCCCGAATCAACCAGTGCCGTGGTCCCTGCCCCATTTAGTTTCACTGGTCTGGTATACATATGTGGGGTTAGTGAGACCCCCACAAGGTGGATTAGGGAGCATGGATCTGCCCAGTTCCCCAGGTTACACTGCATAGGTTCTTTAGCATTGGGACACTGTGCAGCTATGTGTCCCCACTCTCCGCAGGCATAACATCTGTATGGAGCCCTAGGCATTCCCCGGTCTCTCGGTTTGGGCAGTCTAACATCATGATCCTCTTCTCCCTCAGTGCTCTGACTCTTTGTGGCCTCTAATGGGCCTTCAGCCTCTCTCTTTTTCCACCTGGGCCCTCCTGGTGGCCCAGTCACCCGAACTTTAGGGCTTGGTGCTGCTAGTTTAACCCGGGGTACCTCTTCCTTAATTGGTCGGGTCAGCTCCCTCGCTGTCCTTCGCCTCTCTACTAGGGCGACAACCTCATCCTAGGTGGAGGGTTCGTTCTGGCTTACTCAGGCACGAAGGTCTGGTGGTAGTCCCCTCATGTATCGGTCGATGACCAGAACCATAAGTATCTCTTCCGGACTCCGGGACTCCGTTTGCAACCACTGTCAAGTGAGATGGATGAGGTCATACAATTGGGACCGCGGGGTTTTGTCTTCCTGGTACCTCCAACCGTGATACTGATGGGCCCGCACTGCTGTCGTTACCCCAGATCTGGCCAGGATCTCTGCTTTCAGCTGGGGGTAGTCTGCCGCAGCATCTACAGGCATATCATGGTAGGCCTTCTGGGCCTCCCCACACAGGAATGGGGTAAGGATGCCAGACCACTGATCTCGAGGCCAGGCCTCCTGTAGGGCTGTCCTCTCAAAGGCCAGAAGGTATGGCTCTACATCATCCTCCCATGTCATTTTCTGTAGTCAATGGCTGGGCCGTATGAGCCGCGTCCCATCATGGCTGTGATTCAGCTCTGTAAGGGACTTTACCTGGTTTACCAGTTCCCGCAACATAGCTCGATCTTGAGCAGCCTGGTCCATCAGCAGGCGATTAGTCTCTTGCTGCAGCCACACTGCCTCCTGTTGGGCGGCTGCCTGGACACGGGTAGCCTCCTGCTGGGCCACCGTAACTTCTATCCGTGCCTGTACTACATCATCCATTGTAGTGAAAAAAAAATAAACCCTCTCCCTTTTTTTGTTTTTTGTTTAAATCACCCTCCTTCTTCCGCCGCGCTGTGTATCCCAAGATCCCACTCCTGACACCAGTGTGACAAAGTTCCTCCTCTATCTTGGTGGGTCCTACGCTTATTGGCGGATTTTCTTGCCTCAGAGATTCACCATGTGGGTTGGGGAACAGCCCAGAGACCTTCCCCTCTGGAAGAACCCACAGTCCAGGTCAATTGGGAGGTTTGGGGGGAACCCGGGCCTGCCCTCTACGCCGGGTTCCAGCCCAGGGCCCTGTGGACTGCAGCTGTCTATAGTGCCTCCTATAACAGCTGCATGACAGCTACAACTCCCTGGGCTACTTCCCCATGGCCTCCTCCAAACAGCTTCCTTATTCTCACCACAAGACCTTCCTCCTGGTGTCTGATAACGCTTGTGCTCCTCAGTCCTCCAGCAGCACACCCTCTCAGCTCCTTGCACCTCTTGCTCCCAGCTCCTCACACTCATACCACAAACTGAAGTGAGCTCCTTTTTAAAACCCAGGTGCCCTGATTAGCCTGCCTTAATTGATTCTAGCAGCTTCTTCTTAATTGGCTCCAGGTGTCCTAATTAGCCTGTCTGCCTTAACTGGTTCTAGCAGGTTCCTGATCATTCTAGTGCAGCCCCTGCTCTGGTCACTCAGGGAACAGAAAACTACTCATCCAGTGACCAGTATATTTGTCCTCTACCAGACTCCTGTACCCCACTGGTCTGGGTCTGTCACACTACATACCTACATGACATGATAAATGATGTTAGGAAAAATACATTGCTTGGGACAGTTGTGAAATTCAAGAAAAAATGTTGAGGTACAGTTTCATAATGAAAATCTAATCTTTTTCCCTACACTTCTCTTTTAGTAATATGTATATTACATGATTATTGATACTATGAGTTACACCTATCTGTTCAATACCAAATCTTGTCCGCAGTTGGTACGTGAAAGCTCCTACTGAAATCATCAACAGTGAAGGTTGTCAGAATTCGTCCCTAAATATATTAGGTTTTTAATGTATTTTAAAGGGATTTTCCTGATTATTATTTCCTTCAAATAATGTAGTAATAGGTAGAATTTGTTCTCTTAGCTAATAGGAAATACCAACCCAATGCTATATGGTATTTTTCCTTTCAGCAAATAATTAGGAACTTGTATCATACTCCTAAGTAGCATACTCCTAACCAGCTGCCAATGGTGGGTTGGTAGCCAATGGTGGGTTAGATCTCTGCCACACTGGATGCTGGTCTCTGAAGGGCTGGAACTGCCTGACCCATGCCTAGCAGTTCAAAGACTCCCTTGGTGGGGAAAGGCAGTTAATCATAGACTCCCTGGGCTGTTCTGCCTCACTCAGCTCCCAAACACAAAGCTGAAGCAAACAAATAATCAGGCTGTCCCCTCCCACTGAGGTTCTGAGCCACTCTGGTTCATCATTGGCCCAGCAAACTGCTTGTCCATATTGTGCAATGCAGAAGTCTCGCTATTGGCTTCAGCAGAAGTCAATTCTACCCTCACCCCTGACTTTAAGCCTACTGGGATATTTGAGAGCTCTGGTAGCCATTATTGTGTTGTTCATAGAGTAGGACACCTAGAGGTTCAGTCCAGAGTTCCAGGAGCTGGAACTCCAAGTGGAGTTTACACTGAATAGTGCCTTTCTCTTCAATAAGCTCCACTGAAATCAGTGGGACTTTTCACAGCATAAGATGTTACTCATTTGGATGAGGGTGACAGAATCCAGCCCTAATTTATTATCATCATTATTATATGTTATTAAAGTTCCTTGTTGCTTCATAATGTTTTCACTTTATCATGTCTGCACATTCTCAATACAGCAAAATGGAAGAAAATGTCTGCTAGTTTTATTGTATTTATTTGCTCCTAATGATCGAAGCATAACACAGATCATAGCATGAAGTTTATATTAAAGAATCCCATAGTATTTCAGCACTGGCAGGCACTAAGGCATTTGTATGGGATAGAGTGAATAATTTCAGCTTGTTCATGTTTGAACTGTGGCACTTACTTGAAGAAATGTAGATCATCTGACAGAGCTAGTCTCCAGCACAATTCAGAGTGTTTGTAAAGTGATGACTGTAAACTAAACTTACAGTTTAATAATTTTGAGCCAGATTCTTCCGCCCCTTACTCATGTTAAAATATAACTTAGTCTGGCGATAGGCCCATCAAAATCAGCATGAACAAAGGTGGCACAATCTGGCCCTCATTATTTTGTTGCTTACCGGGCTACAGAGCAAGGTATTTGACTAGTTTAAGACTCAGGAAATGTTGATTAAATTTTCAGAAATGTTTATAAGCCTGTATTTCATGTACTGTGTGCAGACTTCATTAGAGTCAGAGCATGGGAATTCTCCACAGCACGTGTTAACGATTGTGTTGAATATTCCTAGCCATCGTCACTTACTAAGGGCTAAATGGCCTGTTAGGCACAGCCCTGCATTGTGGATGGTTCAGATCCACACCACCCAGGAGGAGCATAGGGAAGCATTATGCCTCAGACAGACCCAATGCCTCCTGGAGCTCCCTGGCTGCACTGTAGAGGGAGTAATTTGCCCTTTAAAGGACACAGTTTACTTCCTCCTGTGTGGCTGGCTAGCCAGCCAGGTGTACTGACCAGGTGGCCTGAGGGCAAGCCCACAACCTTGGAGTCCTTACCCACAACATTTATTTCTCCCCACTCTGGTCTTCCCCAGCAGTAGTGAGGTAGCAAGGACAAGGTATAGGTCTGCCCCACATCTTTGTACAATCAGTGGATCTGAGACAATCCTCTTCCTCCTCACTCCATGAAAGCAGATGAAGAGTGAGGCAGCTTGCTAGAGCATATTTATACATAGATCTGAGCCTCATTTGTTTCTCTCTCTCACGCAGGATCCATCTCTGAGTCTTGGCTAATGTCACAAACAGGATGTGGCCATTTTTTTCCCCTTCACCCTGATTCCTTTTCACCGCCATAGCCTGGGAGGATAACGTAGCCTAGTCACAGATCTATGTGAAAGTGCTTGATATGAATCTCAGTGTGCAAGCCCTCACTACACCAAGATGAGATACACCTCACCCAAATGTGTCCTCAAACTTGCTTCACTCCATTGTAGGCATTGTTCCATGGGCCGTGAATCCTGACCTCACAGCTCTGTGAGCTGTGGCATATTGTACATGTGTGGTATCATCCTCTAGACCAGGAAGTCTAGAGAGAGGAGAATTTCAGAGTGATTAGCTACTGGATATTGACCCAATGCATGAATTAATTCATTAATATTTTATACATACTCCTAGAGCTGTGGGTGGGCACATTTTAAAGAAATCTAAATAACTTTAAATTTTTGCACTATAACCTGCTGTGTTGTCCAGCAATTCTCTTATATTTTGGTGGACTCTGTAGCACTATCACTGTTAGTGTTAGAAAAAGCTATGAAAACAACTTGCTGCCAGAAGATGTAGAACAGCACCCTTTCATCAAAGTTAGCCTTTTTTTTTTTTTTTTTTAACTGAATCATCACCAGAGTTTATATTCCTGTGTGATAATGGAAAGCCCTTCAGTGACACTGATACCTAATATTTTTATAATGCTGCTAGACTGTGTTTTTTATAGTGTATTTCATGCCTGACTTAACAAAATGCAAAATAGCATGCTTTGAGGTGCACATCACCATGTGCTATAGATGTAGGTACAGCTTTAGCAGGTGTACTTCTTTTCACCTGGAAAAATCATTTAATATTCATTTTAACATTTACATTACTCTGCCCAAATATGGCTTACTTTTATTTAGTGCCTCTGTACTGTAGCTTTTTCTTGGCCAGTTTGTTAGTTGTTTCTTGATAGTTTGTTTCTTGATAGTCCTTAGCAATTTTACTCTGAATAATCAATCCATTAATAGGTCAAATACTGGAGTGTTCATGGAGCCTTGCCAAGAAGAAGCCACCTGCCCTTGATGGGCGGCAAGGCAAAGCCCAAGTGTCTCCTGATGAGAAACCGACTCAAGGGCAACATTAATCACAGATACCCTTCAGGGGCTCTGATTCCTAGTGGCTATTTCCCAGCTGTGACTCAACTGGAGAGACTGCACAGATCCAAGCAGCCAGACAGGATTTTCCTGAACAAGAGCTACAAAATAGCGCTGTCAGCTTGGGAAATTATGAAGCACAGGATTCTCTTTACTTTCTCCATTCCCTGAAAATCAGGAGATGAAACGAGGAAGAGGAACAAGGGCAGAGCTTACTCCTCCCTCTAAGTTACAAATTTGTGGGTGTGCATGCACAGGTGGCTCCTTAGCGTTCCTGTTCTTCATTGCGAGAGCTTCCTGGGCGTTAATGCAGTCACTGGGCTGCAGTAACCTCAAAACGCACTTTTAATTCAGTTCTGTAAAGAAATGATGAACTAATACAATGGAGACAATTCTGATATTGTTTTCTGAGGTTTACTTTTAACATATACTGAGTAAATAATATGTACCTTACATTTGGGCACTGTAAAGTAAAAGCACAAATGTATAACGTTAGTACAAAACTTCACATCACTCAACATTCAGATGGGGAATATACCCATTGAAATGCCTGCCATACTGGTGGGGATAATAAAAAGCTGTATACTATAGACCATCGGTTCCCAAACTGGGGGGCGCGCCTCCCTGGGGGGGCATGAAGAAATTCCAAGGGGGACGCTTGGCTGTGAAAGTTTCATAAAGGAAAAATTTCAGAGTAACAGCCGTGTTAGTCTGTATCCGCAAAAAGAAGAACAGGAGTACTTGTGGCACCTTAGAGACTAACAAATTTATTAGAGCATAAGCTTTCGTGGACTACAGCCCACTTCTTCGGATGCATATAGAATGGAACATATAATGAGGAGATATGCATATGCATCCGAAGAAGTGGGCTGTAGTCCACGAAAGCTTATGCTCTAATAAATTTGTTAGTCTCTAAGGTGCCACAAGTACTCCTGTTCTTCTTTATAAAGGAAAAAAAAATTTATCAGCATAAATTTTTTATTTATTAATAGACCAACAGACAATACATAATACATATTCTGTATACATAATAATAACTATTCATAAAATTGTCCAATTACAGGCCTATATTATTTAATTACAATAAAGTATTAACTATCTCTTTGTTTTTGATTATGAATATAAGTAGACAAGAATAAAGGTATAATATAAAGTACAATAATAATAAAAATACAACTATAAATAAAAGTATATAACTGCAATGTTTTCAAATTTCATACCAGGAAATGTGAATATATATTTATTTATTTATTGCCTTTCGACGTGTAGGAGTGCCATTTCGGTTGGTGGGGAGGCCGAAGAACGATGTAGAAAGCGATGGAACTTTTTAAAACTTCCTAGCTCGCTCACGAGAGTGTTCGAGACTGTTCCATCATGAGTGTGGTTACCTCCACCACTCACGGTGCAAGCCCGGCTACTTGCCAGACTGGTGATGGGGTGTATATATAGGGCATCACGCGTCCATACATAATAGCAGTAGTAAATAAACGTTCACAATAACTCAAATTAACTTGCATCCATTAATATTCACGAATCAGGAAAATTATTTTTATAGATTGTTTTTATTAATATATTATGGCCGCGATTAAGAAAAGGAAGTATGATGAAGACTATATTAAGTATGGTTTCACCGTCATGGAAAAAAACGGGATCTATCATTCTCAATGCATAGTATGCCACGCAGTTCTCAGCAATGATGCCTTGAGACCTAGTTGTATTGAGTGACACTTGACAAAGAACCACAGCACTTTGAAAGACAAACCAAAAGAGTTTTTTTGCTGCTAAACTTCAAAATTTAAAACGCATGAAGCTGGACACTGCTGGAGTTTTTCTTCAAGCGTCATCCAAAGTGTAGAAGCATCTTATGAACTGTCATTGCTCATCGCTAAAGCCAAGAAAGCGCACATAATAGGAGAAACTTTTGTAAAGCCTTGCTTGTTGAAAGCAGCTGATACTGTATTTGTTGCCGAAAGCAAGAAAAAATATCGGAAATTTTGCTTTCTGACAATTCCGTGAAACGTTGCATCGATGACATGGCGAAAGATCTAAAACTTCAAGTTGTGGAGGCAGTGAAAGCTTCTCCTTTTTTCGCAATTCAGTGCAACAATATCACTGATGTAGCACAATGCTGTCAGTTGCTCGCCTATGTTCGATGCATTAATGATGGAACTGTGAAAGAAAAACTGCTTTTTTCGAAGGAATTGATGACCACATCAAAGGCTTCTGATGTTATGAAAATGGTTTCTGACTTTTTTGAAGAAAATGGACTTTCATGGGAAAAACTGGTTGGTGTACGCACAGACAGTGCTCCAGCGATGCTTGGCTCTCGCTCTGGCTTTGTGACATTGGTGAAACAAAAATATCCAGCTGTAACCACGACTCACTTCATCATACACAGACCAACACTGGTTGCTAAAACCCTTCCAGATGACCAACGTGACTCATAGAATTTGGCCATCAAAGTTGTCAATTTTGTGAAGAACAGCACTTTAAATACGAGACTTTTTTTGCAACTCTTTGCGCGAATTTGGGAGCGGATCATAAAATTCTTTTCTTTCACATGGAGGTATGATGGCTTTCCAAAGGGAACATGCTTTCAAGATTATTCAAACTGAAAAACGAAGTGGAAATTTTCCTCATGCAACAGAAAAAAGAAGAGTTATATCATGCATTTATGGACCAAACATTTCAACTTTCACTGGCATACCTCGTGGACATTTTTGAATATTTGAACAGTCTCAATTTGAAGCTGCAAGGAAGCAACGCTGCAAACATTATAGCGCACCATGATGCCATCAAAGCATTTACAGAAAAAATCAAGCTTTGAAAAGTTCGAATGCAAGCTCAGATGCCTAACTTTTCGTCTTTTCCAACATTTTAATCACTTGCTGAAAATGAAGGTTTCCAAGAACTTTGTAAAGAGGATGCGAAGAACAAAATTGTGTTTCATCTAGACTGCCTTGCTGATGAATTCATTCGCTATTTTCCAGACAACTTTTCTGGCAGCACCCGTTCATAAATTAGCATGTAATCCGTTCAACGTTGATGTCGATTCATTGCCATAAGTATTGCAAGAACAAGCACTCAAAATGAAATACGATTCAAGTGTGAAAGATATTTTTGAAAAATTAAACCTGGAGGAATTTTGTCATAAAATATTTCCCAATTTACCCAAAAGTTGGAGAAGAAGCTCTATGTATTATTCTTCCGTTTTCGTCGATGTACCTCTGTGAAAAAAGTTTTTCAAGTTTAGTCATAATAAAAACGAAACAAAGGAATCGACTGGATGTCAAAAATGATTTGTTTTGCGCCCTTTCATCCTCAAATCTAGGATTTCCCAACTCGTGAAAAGCAACAGAGTCCTGTGGCACCTTATAGACTAAGAGTTGTATAAGGTGCCACAGGACTGTTGCTTTTTACAGATTCAGACTAACTACCCTTCTGATACCCAACTCGTGAAGAAAATGCATCATCATCCTTCACATTAAATTTGTTTTGTTTATGCTATTTCTTATTTTAAATTACATTTTTATTAAATTTTTGTGCCAAGAAAAACTTTGTGCTTATTTTTAATTTTTAATAAAATATGTTGTACCAAGTTTTTGTGTTTATTTTAAATTTTATATCACGAATTGAATTTGTTGAAAGGGGTGTTGGATGATGGTAATGGAGAGGTGGTGGGCATGAGGGTTTCTCAAAAATTAAAAAGGGGACGTGATGCCGAAAAGTTTGGGAACCAATGCTATAGACTATCTTGGTTCTTTTGGGTATATTCTGTCATTTGCCTTTGTTGCCACTATTATCCAAGCCTAGATTTTTACGATTATATTATTCTTGTGAGTATAGTTAGCAGAGGGGATGATCTACAATTAATACCACTTCTTCTGCATAGCGTGTAAAACAGAGACTGAGTAATATAACTTGTAGGAAATTTTAGTTTACCTTTGTTTTGTTTTAACACCAATATTGTAAATGAGCAAGTAAGACCACTTCAATCGCCCAAATTATTAATGGCATACGTGGTGAAAAGAGTTGCATCCAAACTTGCCAGTGATGAGTTTGGCCCTCTTTTTCAACATCCCTATTATAAAACTCTGTGGCAGGAAAAGGGCCACTACCTAGGCCTGACCCTAACGGTTTAATGCCGCGGCCAATTACTTCTGACCTATTAGCGGAAGCAGTGGAAACATAAAGGACTGCCTGGGAGCTAGTAGGGAGGGGCCCAGCTGGAGCTATGCCCACAGGTCTGTATGATGAGACTCTTGGTTGTAGTGCTGTCTTTGTTTTGCTACTGTTATTTTTGTTTGAACTCCTTGTAAGTCCTCATAAAGGTGGCCCTAGAAAGAAGGGACTGTGATAATCAGGGTCCAGATAGCTTGGGAGAGAATAGGGGGCCTGAACACCAAAGAATAAGCAATTGGAGAATAAATAACTGGTTGTATATGTTATTACTGTGTTATAAAAGTGTATCAAATAAGGTATTTTATGAAAGCTGGTGACACCCTGGTGATTAATATCATTGTGAAATGTTATGTATTATCACTATATGAGGAGTTATGGATAGCCATTGATATTATGCTTTAAAGTCTGTGACCAGACAAAGAGAGAAACAGGTTTTCTCCCAGACAGGAGTGAAGGTAGCCATCTACCTGTCTCCAATGTAAATTTAGCATTATGGAAGCAGAACAATAGAAGGCCCATTTACAGAGAAATCCACAGGGGGATGGGAAGTCAATAGGAAGGGAAGAACAGCTGGAGGTCATCATGACTCTGGGGACAAAACAGTAAGTATGGAATGGGGAACACAGCTGCTCAGATGGTAGGGGCAAGATACCTACCTGGTAATACTGAGAGCATAATGTAGTAAAATTTAATTCCATGAGCAAGTTAGAGGTATTAAGAAAAGAGATGTGTCATTTGATTTGTAAGAATCTACAAATCATAATTCCAGTGGTGTTACCCTCTGTGGCTTGGCAGGAGGGACTCACTGCTCCCCCCAGGTCCTCCAGTTGGCAGACATTTTGATAATACTATTTTGTCAGAAATGGATCAAGTTGGGTATCATTCAAAAGCCCTTTCTCCATGAAAACAATGGTACCTAACATAACAAACCTAGAACAATTATATGAAAATTGTTTAAGAAACACACAATTTGTTTAAAATGTTTAAAAATCAACTTTTTTAAAATTATACTTTACCAAAGGGATGCATAGCCTACATAAAAAACTGGATTTCTTGGCGTCAAAATTTGTAGACCTTTGTGGGAAAATGAGTGAGTCATGAAGTCAGGAAGCTTCTTCAAGGAATGGTTCTTTGCTAGTCCAGACAGCACTTGAGGTTCGGACTGGTCCCCCTTAGTATGCTCCTGATAGCTGACCATAACAGTAGCATGAAGGGTACCTTTGCCATTTGCTGTATCTTCTAAGATACCTAAGTTATTAGCAGCACAAAATATAAACCTACCCTTGACAAGGTCTGGGGGAATGTACAACCCTTCATGCAGTGCCCCGTAGTGAATAATCTTTTTTTGTAATTTCGGTCTCCAGGCAAAGTACTTTGTCATCATAGTCAATGGAGAAGCCAATGCTGTACATCAGCTGCATGAGGAATTTGCTTTGGGTTTTGGAATGAATTGTTAAACTAACAGCCACTTAGAGAAATTACACGTACAGTGCACATTTGTTGTGTGTGTGTTGGAAGCCTGCCTTTCACTCAAGCACTCATACATGAGGCTTTGTGATAAAGTGGTATCCTTGTGCTCCCCTTCCTTTCTGTCGTACTTGCCAGTGCTGAGGTCACTGCAATCACCAATACACCACGTAGGGAAGAAGTACAGGTCCTTTTCAGGTTTGGCGTCAGCTATGGAACCCTGAAACTCCCACATACTGCAGGACAAAATGCTTTTTCATAAAAATGTAACTGCTGCAAACAGAGTCTTCATATTACTGTTGACATCAGCACATTTTTCTGCTTTTGATGGTGACACATCTTTTTCAGCTTTTAAGGATATGTGCTATGATTGATTTCTGCAAATAGGATTGCTAAAAAGTATGTCTCTATCCCACAGTTCATCTTCAATAAGTGCTTTAAGAGCCTTTCTGTAGGGACTGGGGTGTGGACAGTCATGCCAAATAGTTAGTCAGGTGCCCGGAACCAGAGTCAGGGTTAGGGCTGGGGTCAGAGTCAGATGCCAAGCTTAAGGTCAAAGATAGAGTCTGGTGCCAAGTCAGGAGTCAAAGCCAGAGTCAGCGGTACAGCAGGGGCTTGGAGTGAGGCAGGAAAGCAGAAACCAGGAACAGATTGGGGTCTGGAATAAGGAGGACAGGAACAGGCATGGTTCAGGAGTCAGGCAGGTCGGCAGGGTCTGTAGTAACAGCCAGCCAAGGATTCATCTAGTTGCTTGGGCAACTTCCTGTGCCTCTTTCTGGTTTAATAGAGCATCCCAGCAAATTGGTGGAGCTGGACTTTCCCCCCAATCAGGAGCTTTGTGGCCAGGGGGCCTTTGCAAGCTAGAGCTTCACTGGCCCCATACTGCACTAGTTCAGGGAACTGCTAGGAGGCAGCAGTCGTCTGAGCCTGGCCTGGGTTTGAGGATCATGATCCCTCACATTTTGTTCCTCTTCAATTCCATTCAAAGAAGCTATTTCTCTGTACTTAGCCTCTACATCAGCCAATGTCACTGCTTTCTATCCATTAGAGCCTATCAACTTTGTAGGACCACTTATATCTTTTGAGTGCATTGTGCAGGATTCTGTATCGTAACTTGTTCTGAGGTGTATTTCTAAAATCACAGCAGTGTCTTACATGAAAAGAAGTGTTACAAACGAGAAAAATCCATCTGGTCCCCACTATAATTGAACATTTTTCATTGCTTTCAACATCACCTTCCAGTTCTTTACTATACTCCCCAATTCTCTCCTTCCCCAGAAACCAGAGTACCAGTAGGTATCTCTTGAACTGTGCTTTAGCTGCCTTCCCTGCAGATTTTTTCACATTATTCTTGTTAAACAGTTCAGCTCAGGTTCTGTAGTTTTCTCCTTTTAGTTCACATTGTCTATTGGGTGAACACTTCCCCATTGGGAAAATATTATCTGTCACTTTTACCAATCCCTTTTATAATCTAAAAAAGGTTTTCCTGGATTACCACAAAATATCTTTTTAAGTAAGAACAAGCCTCAAGTCCTAGCCTTTCCACATATTTAATATTTTTGAAATCACGTGTTAGTGTTTTATTGTATTCTACCTAGTAATTCTGCCCTTCTCTCCACAGTAATGCAAGGTAACTTCTGTTAGCTTTCATATGTTGCAATCTGTGAATTATTAGCAGATTAAAATTAGTCAATACAGTAACTCAGATCTAGTTACATTTTATTTAAAGGAATAGTAATTATTATATCCTATTGGGCATTCTTTGAGCAATACTCATCAGGGTTAGTCTGTGATCAATATAAGTATCTAGTGCTCTTTCAAGTAAAGTTGCAAAGGCACTTACCTGGCAATTAGTCACTGATTCTTAAGGTATGTCTACACTTGCAGAGTTTTTGCTCTGTAAATTTCACCAGTGATAGGGAACCAGTAAAAGTAAAGCACTAGTTTGTGTACTCACTTAATTCCTCAGGCATCATAGAGTGTTTACATTAGCAGCACTTCCACTGGGGATGAGAGCAGCACGCTAGGGCAGCTATCCCACAGTACAGGTCTCTCCAGTTTGATGATGGGTCTTGTGGGAAGGGGGGGTGTGATTGTGGGGCAACCTGGGTCCCTGCACTGCCTCCTCTCCCCAAACACGGACACGCTCCAGTAGCTCAGCATTGCTCCAAGCAGGGGATCCTTTGCTCTGTGGAGCAGGCATTGTCACCTGGCCAGATAAGTGAGCACTTGCCAAGAAAATAGGAAGGGGAGTTTCAAAGTTCCCAGGGCTTTCAGGGGGTTGGGTGGATGTCTGTTTACCTAGCAGCAGAGCTGCTGGCTAGAGTGGTCACCTAGGCACTGTGGGGTATCCTCAGGAGGCTAAAACCTGTGTAAACAGGAAGAAAGCGTCTTCATTTGCCAGGGCTCGGGGAGGGGGCATAGCAGAGGTGAGTTGGGGTGGGGAGCCCTGTGGCAGCTGCTCACCTCTGCTCCGCCTCCTCCCCAAGCACGCTGCCCCCACTCTAATTCTCCTGATTGGTGCTGCAAGCCTGGGAGGCGGGAGAAGTGGAGCGCCAACCGCACGCTCGGGGAGGAATGCTGTTAAAAAAAAAATGCTGTATTTATTTTGGGATACATGAATTCAGGTAAGCTCTTTGTGTATTCCATGACATCCTTCCTGCTATCTATCCATAAGCAAAATTACAGTGTAATGTAGTACAATTCTCAGCAGCACTTAAATTCAATTAATGTTTTTTTAAAATGCCTGCACGTAAATCTGAATCAATTTTTTTTTATGATGCACAAACCAAGGTTATCAGTTGTACTTCTTTCCTCTAGTCAAATGATTGAATCCACAGCTGTCTCATTGCAGTTTATTATTATTATTATTACAAATATACAAGAACTTTGACACAAATTGTTTAGTTCTGTGGTATTATGCAGTATTGTTGGATTTACAGTTACCCCAAAATGCAAAATTAGTTGGATCACGGTTGTTGAAGACTTCCCGGGGGTGGCCAGGGGAATATTGTGCTATCCTGCAAGCAATAAAAGTATATTTTATACCAGTGTTTCCCAGACTTCTGAAAGCTGAGCCTCCCCCTTCATGAAAATGAAACCAATTGTGCCTCTTGCAACCCTTCCATCTTCTAAAGGCCTATCCTTCATAACCTATATGTCTTTTGCACCCTGATCCTGGCTATTCATTCCTGCTCAGCACTTTGGAAAATGCTGTTGTAGATCGTCATAACTTGATACTTTCTCTCCTTTCTTACATGCTTTGATGAGCAGTGAAACAGTTAACAATGTTTACCTTTTAAACTATTGTTCTTTATATCTGAGTTAGTATCCATTGATATGAATGGTGCAGTTTATACCTCAAAGCTATAGCTTCAGGCTCTTTGCAAGAAGATATCTTTGCATCTGTTGCTCTCAGATAATAGTTAGAAGGTTTTCTTCACAACCATAGCAATTAAAGATTTTGTTTTTTAAAGAATAGAGATAAAAGAAAAGTGGAGTTTCTGGAGAAGAATTGAGTCTATCCACACCTCTATCATTAACTATTTTGGGGGGAGGGGTATTCCACAACTCGTATGCTGCTGCTTTAAAGCATTGTTGTCTTCACATTTTCTTAAGTGTATTATATCTCAGAGAATTTAACAAGGTTGCTTGACTGCTCTCATTTGCTGCATGGAGTTTGGAAACTCTGATTTGCTGGCAAATGGTGTGAAAACAGAAAGAACTGGGACATCCTAAACATTGGTTGAAACCGCTCATATGCATTATGATACATTCCTTTATTACATGATCACATACTAATTTTTCCACAGGAACCTTGCCTAATTTAGTGCACAGAGTGGATGTATAAGGGGGTAGAATTAAGGTTACCCAGACAAACGTAAATATGGCATTTCCTAACCTTTAAGTGCTTTACTTTGTAATCTAAATAACTTTCTTTTAATGTAATATTTATGAATAATAATAACAGCAGAATCTTTACAAGTTCATAATGAACCTCACATGTACCTGTTTAAGGTTCATGAACAATGAATCTTTCCAGTGTGTTGCAATTACCGAAATACCTGTGCTAACTGATAATATTTACGCTAATGCACTGAAAATTTAACGTCCAGTAATGATAATTATGAAGTGTATAGGAACATTCAGCTAGTAAGATTACTGAATTGACTTAAAAAATCCTCAGACTATAATATTAGATTTAATATCTAATTACATATTAAATTAAATCTTAGTCTGTTGAGAAAAACAAGGGAAAACTATGTGCTTTGTACTCATAATACCTAGTATCAATATAGGTTCCAGTACAGTATTGGTTTCTGTTCTTAAGCTTTAGGTATTATTTAATTGTACTTGCAGAAGGAGGGGTAGAAAAAGAAATGGAACACTACTTTATTATAATGACTGTTGGTTCATATTGCAAAGCAGCTTCTATGGCAACACCCTGTTTTCTCATGCTCAGAGCTTTCTGAATTTCCATTCTTGGGTTCTGTCTGAAAATATTTTTTGTTGGAAAATTGGAGTAAAATCCCTGGCAGAGTGGTGAAAATTCACTTCTCCCAATGTTTAAAAACAAAAAATATTCTAAACAGATTTTTTTTTTTTAAATAAAGCACAGATGGCAGATGTGTGAAACTTGGCATGAACTTAGCCATTGTAATTGAGAATTAGTTTGGGGAGTTGAGAAAGAACTCTGGAGCAATTAAAAATTCACTTCTGAGCATGGCCAGAAGATATCTGCTCAGATTTTTACAGAGATTAACGAAGACCCACCCATTTATTATATCACTGCACAATCCCCCAGCCAGGTTTCCTACTTTTGGGCTGTTTCAACATTTTGCACAAGGTTGTAAATGTTTCATTGAATAACGCAAAAAACTCTAGATAAAAACCTCAATGTCAGGGACAGGAGAAAATTACAGTCTTAAGAATATGACAGATAAAGTCATTTTGGGGGATCTGGCAATTTTTGTTGATGCTACAATATTCTCAGCATTCTTTAAAAAAATCTATTCTAGCACTCTAGAAATATCGTCCAGAGTGACAGAATAAATGGTCTGTAAATGGACCCTATATATTGCTTGGCAACGTGGAAAAAAGAAGTCATCAAAGTGTTCTCTTTTTCTCCTGTTGTTTACATTGAAATAGATGGACATTTATATTTCAGTGGGAATTTTGAATGTATTCAACTCAGAAATTCAACCATATTTGCCACAATGCACAATTCTTTTATGCATGGAGCACGTTCAGTGTTCAACTTCCCACCATAAAAAAGAAAGCCAGCCATGTTTGTAACCTTCTGTCATACAGTTAAGACCACTTTTGTAAGCTCAGTAATGCGGATGACTTTTTGTGATGTATTGTTTTGTCTCTTACGTTTAATCTCTTTGCTTTCACTTTCAGGAGTTGGAATTTTCCAATCTATTTGCAGTCCTTCACTGCATTCACTCATTCTTCGCGGCCAAAGTGGCTTGTTTGGACCCATTGTATGTAGGCAGTCAAGCCGCCACATCTGCTGTTGCCACAACTTCTGGTACTGGCAAATTAAAGTACACTACTTGACATCTTGCATTTCACCACTGCCACTTACCAACAGTACATAACAATGTATAAATATTCATCAAATTTAGACCTTTGGGGAACTGCGAACATGGAAACCAATCCAAGAGGCAAGCCATGCTGCAGTTTCAGCAGAAAAATGGTCACATGGGATCATACATTCATCTCTGTTCTGCAACTCCAGTAAATAATCCTAGCTGAAACCCTGGAATAGGATGGATATGCTTTTAGTATGATCTATTTGTACTTATACAGTGCTTTAAACAACACTGGAAGCAAAAGGAAAAAAATGACACAGTGAAGCACTTAAGTATTTAATAAAATTTTCAGCTGTCTGTAATAATACACAACTAGAATTGTCATTTACTTGTTTTCAGATGTTTTTATATGACAACATACAAAGCTCTGAGTATAACGTAGGGCAATATCATAGTAGTATAAATGATACAACAGCAAGCAAGAGGCATATCGTTTATGACAACAAGGAGATAAGCATGAAAGGGCATTTGTGTATCTCCTCAAAGAAGAAAGCACTTTAAACACTCTTGTAAATTCATACTGTTTTCCTATATGGAAACATGCTATTGTTGTTTATTTTGTTGTCATTCTGTTCTAATAGTAATGATAAAGTTATAGCCATATTGGTCTAGCACATAAAGACAAATATAGTGGAGAAACTTTTACAGACACAGGAGCCTCTTCAAGTCAAAATAGGTGGGATATGATTTGATTTCAATTATAAATTAAGTACAAGTTAGTGACAAGTTGCTTTGTTCATTCTCCTGTTTTAAAGGGAAGGAGGTCATGTAATCGAACAGTATTTGTACACAAAACCTGAGTTTTGAATTTTGTTTCAGATGTACATCTAGCACGTTGTTTCAGTATGTAATGTTGATTTCATATCACAAGCAAGGAGGCAAGAACTCATTTCCACTCAGGCTCTTAATAAAACAGGCACTAGCAGTAACACTAGAAAAATGATTCCACACCTTGAATTCTTCTTACCAATTAAATGATATTATTCCTTTTTATTTATGTACTTATTTAGTTTAAGATGGGAACAAATTAAATAAACTGCAAAGCTAGAATAAGTGACATAATACACAATAGCTTTCTGTATTTAAAATATGATGTAATCCAGGACTACATATTGTACATATTATTCTAAGAGCCTCATTTCATGATGAATGTAAAGCTCAAGGAGTAAATTTGGAACAACTCTCCATGCATCCAAAGATACATTACTTGAATACAATTTTTGCAAATGACTTTAATTTTGAACTAGCAGATATATCTCTGAACATGGTCAAATTTTGGGAATATTATTGTGATGTAGCTGAAACCTAGTAAATTGCGGGTTTTTTTAAAACATGACCACATGACTCAAAAGAATCAAATATTTATACACCTACAGTAACACACATGAATTTTATAAAAAAATAGCCTGCTGTAGCATGCGCGTATTATTTTAAATACTAATCATTATTCTGTTTCTTGTTAAAAATAAAAAAATTAAATACTTTAGTATGAATATAAAGTAACAATTCTACATTTAGGTCCCAGCCCTTCAATTTAAAATGTACGGGCAGACCCCTTGCACATATGCTGGGATCCATCCATGTGTCAGAAATTGCAGGATCAGGGTCTAAATCCTCCATGCGTGCTACCAGCTACAAACGTACATATCACGGGAGGGTTATGGACACGTTTTTTATAGCTCTGCCTTATGTGCCAGACAGGTTAAATCTATCAGTGTTCCAGATAATGTATAATTATTTTATATTCAAACATAAATTTAGAGGAACTTTTTTTTTTCAGAAGGGGCACAATTCAAAATGAATTTTTGGAACATATCTGATTGCTTGCTTCTCTCTCTCTCTGCGTGATTTTTATCACCAGCACTTGGCTTTACCCACATAAGAGGGAACCCACCTTTTTGAAAGTCTGCACATGAGACTCACAGTAGCTGCCTGACTCCCAGGAACATTAAGTGGAGTTACAGTGATTGCCCCATTCAAAAAATTGCCAGCACATTTTACATAGTTAGCATGGTTATTTCTCATACTAACTACTGTACTGTTGTATCTCAGCTACTTGTGTAGTAACTGTTGGCAAACTGATTTTTTAATAATTTAATTTATTATTAATAATAAACTGTTGTATGTGTATAAATACTCAATACATTGAAGGACAAATTCTGTCCTCGTTGAAACCTATGAACAATTCTCATGGACTTCAGTGGGGCCCAGGATTTGGCCCTTAGATAACATGAACTCCAGATGTTTTGAATCTGGAACTGTCACCATCTCAGGGGTTAAGCATAGTAATTGGGCCTCTTTTCCTGTCAAGAAAGCAGCAAGTGGGAAAATTATAATGCAAAAATGACAATTTTAAAAACAGGAGACCAGTTTTATTTTAAGAATAGTTTTACTGCCTCTGTGTTCCCAAATCTGTCCCCCTTTTTCAAAATCATTATTATGGCTCTCAGATATTGCAGTGGTGGTGTAAATAAATACCTAGATAAATAGATTTTTGGTGGTACCAAAACTAAAAATCAATCAACATATATTGGCCTAAAATCTGTCCTCAGTTTACACCAGTACACATTATTCACAGGACTCCACTACTGGAACTGAGAGCAGAATTTGGCCCAACACAATTTACGAGGTTTTCTTTAAATTCATATCAAATTCTGAATATAGCACCATATATGAAACATAACTGATAGCATTCCATGTGAAAGCACTAAGATTTGAAAAGTTTCATATGGCAGAATGTGATTTGAAATCAAACACATTCTACATAGTGCTGAAAAGGATCACTGAAATGTTTGAGGCAAAATCCCCCCTTCCAATCTACACTAGAGATTTGTTACATAATCTGTATATAGAACTGCCATTATCACCAGTGGGAGTTTTGCACATGTAACAAGCATAGAATATTTAACAGATGCTGCAGTGAAAATTGGAAAGCAGGATTTTTCCTTGGTTTGGAAGATCTAAACTGACTTACGGGATTCATCAAGTATTTTTGATTTCAGAAAGCTGAAACAGATGTCATAACATTAGCACTGGCTGCATTTCTGTCTTGGTATACAAATACAGGAATGACTTGCATACTAATAACATTAAGTGAGTGGGGTAATATCCTTTATTGGGAGAAGTTGGTCCAATGAAAGAGAGATTACCTCACCCACCTTGTCTCTCTAGTGTCCTGGGATTGACATGACCGCTCCACCATTGCATACTAGTGTCACAGAAATAAATCTGTTCCCAATTTATTCAGCAATGGATATGCCTGCCAGGTTGTTCGTCCTAGAAAGGGGTAACTAGTAATTGGAAAGTCAACATTGGGACCAAGGGAGGCAAATTTTAAAGTACATATTACACAGCCTATAAAAGTCTTGAGAAATGTGAAGTATGTTATAAAAATGTTTAAGGGTCATATTTACTTCTCTTGGATACATTTATGAGTCTCCCATTTTAATCACTAATCACTTCATGCACACGTGTCCAACAGCAAAATGTATGTATAGTAGTATTAACACAGGAAATATTACAGTCAAACCATTGGATGTATTAAAATGTTCATAATTCTGTGCATTCAAGCAACTATAAAAACTGTATACAACTAATGAATCTATCATTTTCTGAGAAAAGGCTATGTTACAATTAAATACCAACCTTTCTGTTACCAAAACAAACAAAAAACCAAACTCTTGGAATAATATGTGAGTTGTACTATCTGTGGCATTAACCCTTGGAATTAGTTTGATCAAAATATTTCTTTCCACAAAATGTACCTTGTCTACTGTTATCTTATAAGATATACAACTGTTAATTGTAGGTTAAAATACAGTACTTGATTTGAATCATGATGGAAAATTTTAGATTGAACTGAACTTCACAGAGTTAACCATAACCTGGTATGTTTCATGGGTATAGTATAGATGTAAGTCTGTTATAAAAGTATTGTAGATTCTGATGATACACTGTTCTGGACTTCACCAGTGAAGAAATTATATGTTTCACTTTCCTAAATCTATTTACAAATATAGGACCAGATTTTTGAAAGAAGTTAGCACTCAGCAGAGATCTTTTGAAAATAGGGCCCCAACTATGGGTGCTCAGTGCTTTGATAACCCAGCCCCTAGCTTCCAATTTGGACTACTCAAACCAGAATTCTTAGGAATATGGTGAGCCTCATTCTGTAAAATAATAATATACTGTATCTTATCATGTAGAGTTAGACGCCAAAAAACTTTCTCACCAAATTAGGGCCTGACTTACAAACGCTTAACTTGACTTCAATAGGACTTCTCACAGTGCATAAAGTTAAACATGTGAGTAAGCCTTTGCAGGATTGGGGTCTTAATGCCTGATTCTGCTCCCAATGAAGTAAATGTCAAAATCCCTTTGGCTTCACTGTGATCAGAACAAAAGTGTCAGCTCCCTTAACTAAGGGTATATCTGCCTTGCAATCAGATGGTATAATGGCAGCATGAGTAGACATACCCGAGCTGGCTTTGATCTAGCTAGACCAAAGCTAGCTTGAATAACAATAGCAGTGAAGCCAAAGCACCATGGGAGGCTGCATGGCCTACCCCCACCCACCCAGAATCCTGGGAATGTACTCAAGCAGCTACCACCATGCTGTCTTGCCTTCACTTCTATGGTTACTCATGCTACCTCCTGTGTAACTAGAGCAAAGCTGGCTCAGGTATGTCTATACATGCTGCCTTCACACCACCTGATTGCACTGTCAACATACCCTGGCCGTCCACAGCATATTGTTATGTTAATTCCTTCAATGCCTTAAGATGTATCTTGTGTCCAACAACATGACAAACAGGCATAAGATCATGTGAATGTACAGTGGATGCCATTATAAAGGCAGCATCCAACACTTACCATACAATGGTATCTATGATACCATAACTTTTCCTGTGTTTAAAATATGAAATAATCCGGGCACCTTTGTGCTGACTCCATGGAATCATTTGGAAAATGCTGATGTGTTAATAGTGACCACTGTACATTATATTGTACATTTCACTGGCTTAGAGTTGCAGAGTGGTGGTGGAATCCCAATACAGCCAATGCTTGAGCATAATATGGGCCCCTTTCCCTTTACACAAGGTGAAAAACCTGAGGAGCAATGAGTAATACTGCTCTACCCAGCCATTGCCCTGCTACAAACATACCCCACCCAGAACCACTGCATGCATGCAGAGCTCCTGTGCAGCCTTCTAAGCTCCTAGCCCTGTCATGCGGAAGAATTATGCTGCTTCAGCTACACATAGAACTCACTGTACCTGTGGAGCGGGGGGACAGTATTTGTCCTTAATAAGGAGTATGGTCCTGATTCAGAAAAGCATCCCTGTTCTGGGAGGGTGCTTAAGCATGTGATTAACTTTAAGATTAAAGTAATTAAAGCTAAGTATGTGCATAAGTGCTTTCCTGAGTAGGAATTGTCTTAACCATGCTATTAAGTGCATTCCTGAATCAAGGCCTATGATGTCAACTAAATCCTGTGTTCAAGTTTCCATTAAAAAGTCACCATTTTCTAGAAGTGGTACCTGAGATGTATCAGTTGTCCTCTGTTGAGAGCATTGGAAAATACTGTGCTATCTGCATTATAGTGCTGTAATTGGTGGCAAATGCTAGCAACCCTCAACTCATGTTAGCTATCACCTTTTGCTCAAGGGAATAAAAATATTTTCTATTTGGATTCTGTATATTATTACAGAACTTCACTGAATCATAATCTCGATAAAAATAGACTGGGTCAATGTATAATCTAACCATTCTCCTTCAGATAATATAATCAGTTGTCACTTCTGAGAAATATGTACGACTTCCAGCTTCAACACCTTCCAAATAAAAATCCCAGCCAGATATTCTAGAAAAACTTGCTTTATGTAATATATAGTAAGAAAAAATATATCTATTGGGCACAACTTACCAAAGCAAGCATAAAGGCATAAAATATTATCTTTTAAATACTTCACATGCTAAGAATATAAATTTAAAGTAAAATATGTATATTCATTGAAGAAATGACTATTGCAAAAGGTGCACAGTCTAGAAATACAATCAATAAATTGATTATCGTTAGCGATCTCACTTTCCCACACCTCCAAAAATGCTATTTTTGAATTATTCTTATCCCTTAGCACATTTGCAGTATATCTCATAAGTTTTAATTTGTTATGGAAAGAAATGACTGAACAAATGTAACAGAAATTGCTATATATTTTCTAAATATTAAAGATTTTAAAATGAAGATGAAACCATTCAAATTATTTATTTAATTTTAATTATGTTTTTGTGGCTGTTTGTGGTTATGTATGTGTGACAAACATAAGTCACATAGTTGTTTAAGATCATTAATGTACCACTAATAAAATTTTATCTCTGTTTTGTTCGGGGTTTTTTGGTTTTCTTTTTGTAAAGGAACATACCAGAAAAATAGAAAATAAATACTTTTTAAATTATTTGTGTGTGTTCAGTTGGTCAGTGTGTGTTGTATTGTTATAAGCATGTCTGAGAGACCATCAGAATATCTAACTATGCTGGGTTAATAAACTACTCCTGAAAGCCTAATACTATCAACTGGAAGAGGTAACTTGATGGAAGTGGTCATCCAACACAGATTACCATGCCCAATTTCCTACATGATCATATATCATTTCTTTACTGTTGATGACTAATCACCATGGTGTTGTGGTTTTGAATTACTTTATTATGTACATGTATATATTTTTGGCCCAGTTTTGCAGGTTTTTTTTTTTTTTTTCATAAGAGACATTCCCATAGACTTTGATAACAGTTAAAGGCATGCAAAGACTGGAGGAGGGTGGTGCTTGTCTGTGCCTTTGTGCATGCATGCACGCTCTGCCAGATGTGGTACAGGGATTCGCTGCATATTTAATAGCTATTAACTATATCACTGGATTGCCAAATAATCTAGTAATCCAATTCATAGAATTCTGCAGCATTTAAATCAAGGAGACGTATAACACTGCCTTCAACGAGAGCAGGATTAGACCCATAGAAGCTAAAGATGCGTAAAATATACTGTATTCAGCAAGGCATTTAAGCAAATACCCTAACTTTAAGCATGTGAGTTAAAGGTGCTTTTGTATCTCACTGAATTGGCGCCTTAGGGAAGGTCTACACTACTGCTTATGTTGATATAACTTACATCACTCATCAGTGCAGCCAGGGCCGGCTCCAGGCACCAGCTTACCAAGCAGGTGCTTGGGGTGGCCACTTCGGAGAGAGGCGGCACGTCCAGCTGTTCTGTGGCAATTCAGCGGGCGGCCCCTCACTCCTGCTCGGCGCGAAGGACCTCCTGCTGAATTGCCGCTGCAGATCGCGATCGCGGCTTTTTTTTGTTTTGTTTTTCTTTGGCTGCTTGGGGCGGCCAATACCCTGGAGCTGGCCTTGGGTGCAGCTGTGCCGATCTAGCACTTCTAGTGTAGCTTAGCCCATAGACTCTGGTTGTGGACCCTGAATGTTCAAAGTAACACTGATTTGCCAGCTCAGGCTTTTTGACTGTGTCATGCTAATCCAAATGGTGCATGGGTGCAACTTCAGCACACAAACACATGGACAAAAACCCTGGTGGCCCATAATGTTACAAGGGGAAAGGGTAGGAACCTTATCAGGAATAAGATAACAATAATCATGCATTCTATGGGAACGGTGAGAAAAAAGTGGGGATGTCTCAGAGGAATGACGGTAGAGGGATAGAAGGATAAAAAATGTGTTTTAAATTACCCCTCCTTCACACACACGCCCAAGTGCCAGGCTGCCCTTCCAACAGCAGTTTTTGGCTACTTGGGATGAGATTCTGTGCTGCAGCCCTAAGAGATGCCATGTTTGTGCCCCGAACATCCTGGACTGTTTCAGGGGCTGGGACAAAAAGAGCCACGTACCTCAACAAGAGCCACCCACCTCAGTCCCACCCCCACGCAGTAATGCTTTTTTGGGGGGCGAGGGGGCGGAGGGGACTGTCTTTCTCAGTTCCTTCACTGATAGAATTTTCCCATCCCTGGATCTGGGGCTTTTAGAAGCTCCTTGTACTGCTCCAGCCCTCTTATCTGGTATAAAGAGGTTGGAACGTGGGTGAGGCTCATACTTTTGGAGTAATAAATGTGGAATGAATACAAATGCTGGTCAGAGACTGTTTTTTTCCTTCCAGGTCCCATTCACCCCACATGGATTACAAAAGATCAATACACCTGTAACAGAACAACAGTCAGTGTCCTATTACACCAGTTGCTACAGCGACACCTGCTTAAGGGGCAGAAATAGATAGCCTGGGCAAGCCTTAAAAGAACACCACCAAAGAAAAGGTTAGGAAACATCAACACGCAAATATAGTCCAAAGAGTAGAGGAAAATGTATTTAACACCATTTGTCAAATATTGCATCTTTCATTACGATTAACTTTTCATAGTGAACGTAGACTTGACATGAACTCTCCCAAAGCTGAGTTTTATTCTTTAAGAGCTGTTTACTTAATAATTAGAAGCAGTTTGTGACAGGGTGCTGTGAGCAGCTATAAACTGAGCCCTTTGAAAGCCAGCACCATGCTCATTTAGAGCACTCACAGCACCTGATGTAGTTAGAGTAGGCGGGCCGTAGGGAGTTTGGGTTTGGAAGGGTAAAAGGGATCACTTGTACGGAGTCTGATGAGCGTACCAGGTGGATAGTGCTGAGATGAAAGCCCGCATTATAAAAGACTGAGCCAGGACATAGACAAGGATGCTTTATGTAACTGCTGTGCCATTGTGATGTACCCGCAGTAAGCTGCATGGGGGAGGTACCTTGCTGGGCTTTGTGCACTGCTTAATTCACAAACAGGCAGGAGTGAAAGTAACATTCAACACTTACCAGTATGGGGGCCAGCTCTGGGCCCCTGGAAGGGGCGGGGCTTTGGGATGAAGGGGCGGGGCTGGAGGGGAGTCAGCATCCCCCAGCCAGCCCATCCACGCTGCTTGGCCTGCACTGCCTGGGGCTCAAGGGGCGATTTAAAGGCCCAGAGCTCAGACCACTCCCGTGGTAGCAGCAGCAGCAGCCGGAGCCCTGGGCTCTTTTAAATCGCTCGTTCCGGGGCAGCTGCGCCTTTTGCCACGACGTTAAAGCACTGCCACGACTTTATGTTCTTATGTCCTTAAAGTGCTGCCGTGGCAGTGCTTTAACGTCAGCTGCGTACGGGCCGGTACCAGTGGCCATTTTGTACCGGTACACCATACCAGCCCATACCAGCTTACTTTCATCCCTGCAAACAGGGCTTACTGGCTAGGATTTCCAGGAGCTGAAGTTTTAATAAAATCATCTTTGATTTTTCCCCACAGATTTTGGCCTCCGATGAGAACACTTGCAAGCTAAATCAGTTTCAATGTTATGCTATACAAAGCACGTGGGATCTTTTATAGGGGAGAAGGCAACACGCTACATTTACTGAGAATACAGCAGTTAGCATATGCTTTTCAGTCACACACACACCATGCACACAGTCCCGTCAGTTGATGTTTATAGTTACCAGTCCAGAGTCTGGATCAATCTAGTGGCCAGCCAGATTGGTCGCAGAGGGGAGCCGGGCTCTGTCGGTCGCGATCCGATGCTCCTGGAATAGTGGCAAGACGAACACAAAGTCCCATGGCCAAGCACCCTGTTCTTATAGTCTTTTTTCTGAATAGATGTCTATGGATTTTGCTGTGTCAGTCTCTGTTATCTTCTGATGTAAACATTCCAATAAACCTCCAAGACAGTCATCCTGTCCTGGTTTGGATTTAATCAATTGTCCTGTCCTTAGGGGTGGCTAGCCTTCACCTCAGGGTTGTCAATCTGCCCTGCCTTCATTATGGATGCGCATTGATGGTTCTTCACTCCTTCTTCCTTGACCATCTGGCTATAACAATGGCCTTCACACCTTATCTTTTCCTGATGCATACATTCCTCATTCACACAAACAGTCTTTTACAGTTAAAGGTATACAGCAGTTTTTATGTTGAGCAAGAAAAGGCGTTGTAAATTAAGCCTTCCTAAATCTTATAATCAAAACAATTTATATTGGGCCCCAGGCCTTCAAGGTTCCTCTAATCTCCTTAACATAGACACAATACAAGATCCTATCTCTTATATTCTAAACCTTAAAACAAATAAATGTATATTTAACTAGAGTGCCTAATTTGTAATACATATAGGAAACCATAGTAGACATGATAACTTATCCTAAGACGAAAGGGTGACTATAATCAGTCATAAGGATTGTTCTGGTCTGTTATTCCTTTCTGCTATTCAAAAAGGGTGGCTGGCAGGATGAAATCAAATCATACATTAATTCTCATAGTACAATTATAGGTTTCAGAGTAACAGCCGTGTTAGTCTGTATCCGCAAAAAGAAGAACAGGAGTACTTGTGGCACCTTAGAGACTAACAAATTTATTAGAGCATAAGCTTTCGTGGACTACAGCCCACTTCTTCGGATGCATATAGAATGGAACATATAATGAGGAGATATATATACACACATACAGAGAGCATAAACAGGTGGGAGTTGTGGACTACAAGCTATCAGGAACAGTATCCCTGATAATGTCACAGCTAACCTGGTGGCTGAACTTTGTGATTTTGTCCTCACCCACAACTATTTCACATTTGGGGACAATATATACCTTCAAGTCAGCGGCACTGCTATGGGTACCCGCATGGCCCCACAATATGCCAACATTTTTATGGCTGACTTAGAACAACGCTTCCTTAGCTCTCGTCCCCTAACGCCCCTACTCTACTTGCGCTACATTGATGACATCTTCATCATCTGGACCCATGGAAAAGAAGCCCTAGAGGAATTTCACCATGATTTCAATAATTTCCATCCCACCATCAACCTCAGCCTAGATCAATCCACACAAGCGGTCCATTTCCTGGACACTACTGTGCTAATAAGCGATGGTCACATCAATACCACCCTATACCGGAAACCTACTGACCGCTACACTTACCTACATGCCTCCAGCTTCCATCCAGGACACACCACACGATCCATTGTCTACAGCCAAGCTCTAAGATATAACCGCATTTGCTCCAATCCCTCGGATAGAGACAAGCACCTACAAGATCTCTATCAAGCATTCTTAAAACTACAATACCCACCTGCTGAAGTGAAAAAACAGATTGACAGAGCCAGACGAGTACCCAGAAGTCACCTCCTACAAGACAGGCCCAACAAAGAAAATAACAGAACACCACTAGCTGTCACCTTCAGCCCCCAACTAAAACCTCTCCAGCGCATCATCAGAGATCTACAACCTATCCTGAAAGATGATCCTTTACTCTCACAGATCTTGGGAGACAGACCTGTCCTCGCTTACAGACAACCCCCCAACCTAAAGCAAATACTCACCAGCAACCACACATCACTGAACAAAACCACTAACCCAGGAACCTATCCTTGTAACAAACCCCGATGCCAACTCTGTCCACATATCTATTCAAGTGACATCATCATAGGACCTAATCACATCAGCCATACCATCAGGGGCTCGTTCACCTGCACATCTACCAATGTGATATATGCCATCATGTGCCAGCAATGCCCCTCTGCCATGTACATTGGCCAAACCGGACAGTCTCTACGCAAAAGAATTAATGGACACAAATCTGACATCAGGAATCAAAATACTCAAAAACCAGTGGGAGAACACTTTAACCTGTCTGGTCATTCAGTGACAGACCTGCGGGTGGCTATATTACAACAGAAAAACTTCAAAAACAGACTCCAAAGAGAGACTGCAGAGCTAGAATTGATATGCAAACTAGACACAATCAACTCCAGTTTGAATAAGGACTGGGAATGGCTGAGCCATTACAAACGTTGACTCTATCTCCCCTTGTAAGTACTCTCACACTTCTTATCATACTGTCTGTACTCGGCTAGCTTGATTATCACTTCAGAAGCTTTTTTTCTCTTAATTAATTGGCCTCTCAGAGTTGGTAAGACAACTCCCACCTGTTTATGCTCTCTGTATGTATGTATATATATCTCCTCATTATATGTTCCATTCTATATGCATCCGAAGAAGTGGGCTGTAGTCCACGAAAGCTTATGCTCTAATAAATTTGTTAGTCTCTAAGGTGCCACAAGTACAATTATAAAATCCTGCTCCTACATCTTAACATACCAACTTTGACTGTGCGCCTTTATATTTTTGGTAATTTTACTCTACAACAAAAGTGGCTGATAGGCATTGTATGGCTTATGCAATAATTTATTCTTGCTTCATGTAACATAAAGTGTAAGCTAACTGTTAGTTTATTTGAACAATAAAATAGAAACAGTATGTATTCCATCTGCCCATTGATTCACCTGTAAATTTCCCCAGTGTTTCAAGATTGTATAATTTTTTTCCCCAGTTATTTAATACTAACTCCTATTCTACTGACTTAGGAAAAATAAGCAAGTGATTTATAAACTTTTTATTTTCCAAAAGCATTTCTCTTTACGGTGCAACCTATATTAGATACAGCTGGAGAGCTAAACCATTTAATTTCCTTATTGAAAAATTTAAATTCACTCTCTGCTTTCTATGTGCCTGAGTGGTGTGTGTAAGACAAAGCCAAATTGTCTGATGACTAAGTCATAGAGAGAGACAGAGAGAGAGAGAGAGAGTGAGTGTGTGTGTGTGTAAGTAATGTGGTGACCTAGTGTAGGGGCGGAAAGGGCTTGGACCTGATGAAGGGGATAAAAGAGGTGCAAGGGCGCCTGTCACTCTCAAGCTAGAGCTGACGGCTTTTTTTTGTTTGTTTTGTTTTTTAGTTGGGAGGTGAAAGTGGGGAGTAGAGCAGATGGGGACATTTCCAGAAGGGACGCTGTGGTGGGATTCACAGCAGAGAAGATGTTGTGGGTACAGCATGCTCTTTTTGTGAGGTGAGAAGAGCCCCAGAGCGGATTGATTAGCTGGCTGGCCAATTTTATTTAGTCAAAACACTTTTTTCCCACTGGAAAGCAGGTGGGTGGATCTATGTGTGAGCACCAGTTCCACATTTCTTTTTGGCCCCCAGCCACCACTGGGTAGAAGAAAATAAAATGGTCTGTAAAGGGCAAAGGCGCGAGGAAAGAAGGGTCACAGGAAAGCTTCTCTAGTGGTAATAAATTATCAAAATGTGCTCTAGCTTTACAATCAGAAAGTTTATCTTTGAATGATTAATCTTTGTTGTTTTCTATTTTTTGCTGCAGTAGGAGTATAGCCATCCAACACTAGCTGGCATAAGCAGTGCTATAGTCTTCATACTGGGGTTAGGGGAATCTCAATGTTTCAAAGATCATTTTCATTTTATAGACACAATTTTTTTTTTTCAAAGCGAGCCCTTCAGAATGCAAGAAGCCAGAATCCTCGTGTTATGGATAATAGATAATAGAAAGTTCAGCATGTCTTTTAGCTTTTTCAGTTTCAGTGTGAAAAGGAAGGCCTGACGCTTAAATTGCACAACTTTTCTTTTCTCGTGAGCACAAAACAAACTACTGTGTATCCACGTATTTTAACGGCTATTTTAGCTGAATCGAGGCTTTTTAAAAAAGAATTTAAAAATATCCATATCAAGGATATCCACAGTTGGGAAACTGAGAAATCCTCCTGAGGCTATTAATATAGCAAGTGTGCAGAAATAAATTTTATTTGAAACATCAGTTTTAAATTAATCATACAAATAGATACAGAATAGTGTCTACATACAAGGCATCTTTAGGGTCATGGTGTATTCCTATGCAAGAAAAGAACTTCTTTATCCTTCTGAGTCATAATACATTGGGATGTCTCATGGCAAAGGCACAAATGGTAAGAAGTAAGAGGCCAATGCTATTCCTTGTTTCTTGGATACATTAGTGTGCATCTGGTGTGACTACATGGACAGAGTTGAAAGGATGAAAACTGCTAGTGGGTGATCTTGAGTAGCAAAAGAAGGGTTAGTAGGAATTGCACTGTCCTGGACTTATTGGCCAAAAGTTCCTCCCCTCATCTTCCATCAAACAGGGAAAATACTTGAGCTGACTTTTCAAGAAGTTTCTGAAAATTGCACATCCCTATAGATACATGGCCCATCTGGAAGATGCCCACTAGAAGTAAGTTAATAATAGTAATTACACAGACACATTTAATATATATACTATATTGAGCCATCAAGGCATGCACATGTCGAAATAGAACGACCATATGAGTTTGTTGCTTTAAATCTATCCTTTTTCATCTCATATCCTCCCTTGTATTTGGTAGCTTCTCTCCTCATGTTATATTTAACATTAGGCCCTGGTCCTGCAAAGATATTCACACAGCTAGACAACTTTGCCCAGTGTAGGAGTCCCTTGAACGCATTGGGTACACAAGGGTCTCATTGCAGAATTGGAGCTTTAGATTGTAACCTCCTCAGCACAGGGTTTCCATATTGCTGTTGCCTTCCTCAGTGAAGGCTCATAATTCTTAACTAGGGTTACCATATTCAAACATTTAAAAAAGAGGACATTCCACGGGGCCCTGGTCCCGCCCCCATTCCAACCCCTTCCCCAAAGTCCCTGCCCCAACTCTGCCCCCTCCTCTGAGCACCCTGCATTCCCCCTCCTCCCTCCCGCTCTGATCTTGTTGGGGGTTGCTAAGTGCTTCCCTGCTCCTCACTCGCCCCGCAGCCCCTGAAGCCGCTATGCCCCTGCCTGCCCTGCTCCTCCTCACCCTGCAGCCTCTACACCCCCCCATCGCCTGCCCTGCTCCCCCCGCTCACCAGGCAGAGGGAGAGCTGCAGGCTCCAGGTAGACTCAAACATTGCCGCGCTGCTCTGTGGGGGAGGAGGGGAAGGGACTCTGGCTGCTAGAGGCCCTAGTGGCTGCGAGCGGCTGTCAATCAGGCCAGGGGTCCAATCAGCCGCGCTTCACTCTGCATGAGGGGAAGGGGGAAATCCTGGACATTTCTACGTGATTAGAAATCTCCCCCGGATGGCCATTTAAAGCTGAAAAACCCGGACATGTCTGGGGAAACCCAGACGGATAGTCACCCTATCTTAACTATTTTCACTTTTGCTCCTCATTGCATAAATGACTGATTTAACCAGTATGTCATCACTGTCTGTATTAAATTGCATTATGGTTTGGAATATGGTGAAGCACTTCTGCTCTGGCCATTTTATGGCTTTCTCACCCAAAAACGTCTTGTGGAGACCTGAACTTTGCCGTTTTCTTTTCCTTTTATTTGGTTCAAAATATCAACTTTTGACCCCCTTTCATGAGACAATGGAAAAGAATCAGACAAAGAGTTGCTTTCCCCTAATAGCAAATCAAGCGTGTAGTAAGAATCAGGAAAATAGACTTATCCTAAAGTTGCATAAAGCTTGGTATTTTTAAGGTGGCGGTAGAAAATTAGGATGATGGAGATGAATTGCTTATCCAAAAACTCTTAGAAGAAATGGTATATTTACATACTTTAAGTAAGCAGACATCACAGCCTGTTTTGCTGGTTTAGTTTCTCATAGTATCCAGACAAAACAAATCACCACCCTGCACTTCAAGCAGGGAGGGGTTTGCCTGGCTGGCCAGGAGAAGAGGGCAATGCTTTCTGGCTTGGGGGAGGAGGGGAGAAGTAAAACTGCTGGAAGAGCAGTCAGTGTGGTGGATGACTCACCACCTAAGAATGAGGGGTTTAAAAAGGTCAGCCTGGGCCTAGTCCCTCCCCTCATCACTAGGAACAGGCTAGGCAGTAGGCACAGAGGCTCTGGTGCATGGCTTGCTGCAGGACCACATGGAAGACAGCATGTGAAGCAGCATGGCTCCAGAGGCATGGAGAAGGGTGAGCTCAGGAAAACAGGGGGCTGTTATAGGGAAGAGCAGGCAGAGGCAAATTACACAGAACGGGGACAGTGGAAAGAAGGGGAACTAGCATCCCCCTGCCCCAAGTACTTCCATCCGTAGGCGGGGCTGGAAGCTGCAATCAGAGAGGGTGAATTTGCAAGTGACACTAGTTAGTGTCCGAAACAATGAATGTGCATTGGTAGTGGGGGAGGGACGGGAGAGGGATAGGGGAGCAAGGGAATTTAACTGTTTCATTTACTAGCCGTGCTGCAAGTGGATGTATGAGGCTGCAATTCTTTCTGGCTGTGAGCAGGTTGCTGCTCAGGTGCCTGTACCTTTACTGGAAAGGGGACAAGCAGAGGCAGCAGCTGCATTGCAGGGCAGTCCCAATGGAGCCCAAGGGCTGGAAGGGGATTGCAGCATGGGCAAGGGGGGCTCACAAACACGGGGCCTGCTAATACCCAGGGTGGTGCGTTTAATAACCCAAGGCATAACCCAGGGCAGCCTCATGGACTAAGGAAGGGAAGTGACCAAAGGGAAGCATCCACGCATGCAGGTGGGCAGGCTGTGTGCACGAATGGGGTAGTCAGCAGCGGAGCTGTGCAGCAAATGGCCAGTGAAGTTGTTTCTGAGGTTTTCTTCACAGCATTACAGCGCTTCCAAAGGGCACGAGGTTACCCATAACCAGGAATTTCTCTTCCACCGAACACCAGGGATGGTGGTAATGCTGATCCCAGGGGTGAGTGTGAGCTGAACCACACAGAGGTTGGGAGGGATGGGTGGCAGAGGTGGTATCCGGCCTTCCAGCCTGGCAAGGGGTGGCAGTTGCAGGGGCCACAGCCAGGTGCAGGGACCGTGAGTTCACGTGAGGGGGACAGGAGTCAGCCTATTAGGGTAGTAAATACTCTGGGCCCAGGAGTGGGAGGTCCAGAAACCGCACCTTCAGATGGTATTACACAGCTGCTGCATGCTAATTTGCATTTACTCCAGCAGCTTCAGGCAGGTAGGTGGGCAGGGTCTGCACGGGATAGGCCCAGCCTGGGCTCAAGTTTGGGCAGCAGGACGGGGCAGGCCCCCAGCAAGGGTAGCGAAGACTGTGTTGGAAACAAAGCCTCGGGCACAAGGGGACTCATCGGCCATCAGGACATGTAACCTCCCGGGACATGGTAGAGACTGGTGGTGGATTTGTGCTCAGTTTACCATATGAAGGGGGTTGTTTAGAAGTGTATGAGCTGCCTGGAGCTGCATAACAGATTCCTATAACCTGGCAAGGAGGAGTAAGCAAGAGCAGATTATGAGAGGGACAGGACTAGAAGTTCTGTCTCTATGCAGATCCTTCTGTGTTTTGTCCCACAGGAAGGCTGCACAAGTGGCTGATGTGAATAGATTGCAACCATTGGGCTGACAGAGCCTGTTCAAAGTGGCGCTGTGGTCACAGGGGGGAAGTTCTCCTCCTCCCTTTTCCTGCGCCTCTGCTTAGCACCTTTCCTACCTGTTTGATTTCCACTGTGAATATGCATGTGTTTCAAGATGGGTTTGCCTGGTATCACATAATACTAGGATGTTTTGGATCCAGCCAGAACAATATTAGTGTAGAATAAAAGGGACATTAAAAAATGTAACTTCAGATATGCAAGTTACTGCATTAACTTTGACCATGGAACAGAGTTTTTCCTAACATAAAGAAAAGTTTCATCTATATGTATGTGTTTTACTTACCAGAATTTCAATTCACATTTAATTTAAAGGGAGAAAAGTACTCAATGTACCAAAATGAATTGTGCAGGTGCCATGGCTTAGGTCAGAAATATCCAGGAAAAAAGGAGAAAATATTCCTTTTCTTCTTTTCCCTTGGCTTGTTCTTCCCTAGGAAAGATGAGTTTCCCCAGGGAGGTCAGGCTTCCAGTTTGATTTAATTCTAATGCAGCATTTCTCACTGTAAGGCAGAATGGTAGATCAGAAGACATTCCCTGCAAGACTGTAAGATCCTCTCTCTGGTCAACAATGTATGATAGATTCCTTTGAATTATCATTAGGATCTCACAGCACTTCTACATTTCTCCCCGCAGCAAATGTCACTCGTCTTTGGATTCCACTATTGCTGATCAAATTACATGTAAACATTAAGATTAAACTGAGTATGAGCAGTATGCTTTAAGATTGTATTTGACTTCCTCAAAAACAACACATAGTCCAGTGGACAGGGCAACAGACTAAGACTTGGGTAACTGAGGTTTTAATCCTAAGTATTTCATTGTCTTGCTGTGTGATGACTTTGGGCAAATCAGTTCTCCTCTCTGTCTGTTTCTCCAGCTGCAAAATGATAATTATACCTTCTTTGTAAAGTGTTTTGAGATCTGTGGATGAAGTGTTATATAAGTGCCCTAGACATTTATATTTAGTGTTGTATTGCCTTTGAATCTGCTTCTCCACCACTTACACTAGTGTGAAAATCAAGAGTAACTTCATTAAGGTCAATGGAATTACACTGGTGTACATGAGAGGAGAATCGGCCAAGTGTGTCTTTGTTTTCTCTTTCATTTAAAAATTTGAAAATATAAGTTACAGACAAAGGAGATAAAAAAGCAACAACGTGATAGCAGGAAAATTTAAAACACTGGTGATTTGACATTTGTATTAAAAACATAGTTTCTCTCATTTTTTAAGTTTTTAATGACTGTGGTTTGGATGGCGGACTGCGTGGCGTCTCATTACAAAATATGAATTATAAATATGTGAAATGTTTCGCTAATTGAAGATGCTCATCAGCTCACAGGCATGGGTCTTTCAAGCGCTCCAGTTAGAGAGGGACAATTTCCCATGCTATTTCTCACATTTTACAAGCTAAAGAAAAAAATGATCTTGATCTATCATTTTTGGTCCTCTACAAAATCTGTTTGTGATAGTGTTGGTATTAATTACAGGTATTGTATTAGCACCTAACCATAATAACTAAAGGCCCCAACCAAATTTGGTCTCCATTATAATGTTTATAAAGCTTAGCAAGTAATATCATTTCACTGAAATTAAAAATTTGAAATATTCTACTGAAGAATATTGGCGTGGAAATGAGCAGTGCTTTTAACAGAATTTAATCAACGAATTGATGTAAAAAGGTTTTGTCAGAATGCCATTATAAATTACATTGAGAACATTTATATGAAAACAGTTATAGTCTATTGTATTTTTAACTTGTTCTGGGCCAAATTCTGCTCTCAGTTAAAACATTTCTAAATCTGGTGTAACTCTAATGAAGGTCAAACGTTAATAACCATAAAGTGAAACCTACATAGTCACAACATAATTAGGACAAGAATGTGCAACACTGCCTGTGGCAGCTGTCAAATGGAAAAAATAAAAATACAATGAAAAGCAATGAACCTTAAAAGGAGTTAAAGTTCTTTCACAACATGTTTTACAATTCAGCATTGACAAGTGTTTTCAGCAGATCTCCACATTTCCCAGCTAATGTAACAGTTTCTGGCTCATTTTTGGCATACAATATAGGATGTATGTGCATATAGTCAAAGCTGTCAGCTAATCTAAATTTATAATTAGGATAATAAAATAGAAATAAATAATATTCAGGGAGATTGATAAAATAACTTGGTTTAAAGCTGAGCTTTGAAGGAGTTTCTAAAGCCATGTAATTAAATTCCATGTGGAGCGTCGGGGAGGAAGTGAAGCAACAGCGAAGACCTGAATAAAACCAGTTCCTCCGTTATTTCCTGAGGAAAAGCAGCTCTCAAGATGTTACAGGTCTATAGTTTCCCTCCCTCCACCCCCCCAAACCTTTGCAAGCTGTTTGAGCCTGATTGCCTCTGTCCTGTGACCTTGATGCCATGTGAAAGATTCTGTCACAAACCACTGCCACTTTATTGGTGAGGAAGAATACTCCCCCCAATTATTACATGTTTGGGTCAAAAGTGATAAACAGATTTGTCAAAGTTTTAATTAAACCCACATGCAAAACCAGTACTGTGGTGCCAGTTCTCAAAATTTTATTACAAGTATTGGGATACTTGGGGTCTGGGCCAAACTGAAGAAGTTAAGGGTCCTAGGTACATCATGACATAGCGATCCCACATGGCTCTGCCCTTGTGGCTCTGTACTGCACGCCCCCCGCCTTTCTTAGAGTACCAGGGTCTTATTCTCCCCAGGAGAAGTAGCAGAGGTAAAGGGAGTGATCTGAGGTCAAATAAATGGAGGGGATAAGTGGAGGACAGGCAACTGTGAGGGAGCATTCAGGTGGAATGAGAGCACGATGACTGGCCATCCTGTCCAGCTAGGGAGAGGGGAAGAGAGAGATAAAATGGCAGCTCCCTACACCCATTGAGATATAAGGGTACGTTGAATCCCCTGCATTTTTTGTGTGTAATTAAGGTTGAATTTTGACCCTGAGATGACCACACACAAGTTGAAAAAAAAATCAAAAGGAAACTGAATTCTTTTCTTTTAATGTCATGATTTTTTTGTGTGGGACGAGTTGATTCATGATTTTTGACCATTGCAAGTTGACAATGCAGCGAATACATATTAGAATATCAAATATAAACCATGAGCCTACAGGCTTTGCAGGCTTCAATGTTGGTTATGGGTGTGTAAGACTACAGGATCAGGGCCATAAATGTCATATGTATGACAAATATAGGCCTGATCTTGCAGATGACATAAAGGAGGTAGCCCACTTACAGCATGTTTGTCCTGTTTCTGGTTTCCCTGAGTATACTCAGCTCACATCTTTGGCCTCTTTCTCATGATAAAATCATGGAGTCTTCTGTTTATCTCAATTATTTAATCTCCTTTCAGGTCCAATTGGGTTTCAAGCGCAGACGTTTTCTCGTTGCTGGGAGTTATGACCAGGTATACTGACTAACAGCTTTCTTAAAACCAAGTGTTTTTCTTTAGACCCCCCCACCCCCAGTATGTTGTAAAAGCTCCACGGCCCACCAATGCCACAACAACTGTTTTTCTGCCTAACCCATCTCAGACAGACCTCTAGCGAGAGGCACTTATTTGAACAAAAAACAGGCCACAGTCAGGCCAACATACAGATTATTACAGAACAGCTCCATAGGCATCAGCCCCACTGTTGTTCATGGGCCTCCATCTGAACATAATGGTGTGTCCAAATGATGTCAATTGCAGGTCCAGGGCCATTTTTAGGATATTAGTGTAATTATATTTCAATAATGAATCGTCACTTGGTATTGAGTTTTGTGTTTTGGAAAGTCATGTCTTGTACAAAAGCCCATTCCTGCAGTCCATACCTCTGCATAGGTCAGTGGGAGTGGGAGTGGACATGGTTCAGGACTGCAGGAGTAAACCCTAAGGCCTGGTCTACACTGGGGGGTGCAGGGCTGATCAAAGTTATGCAACTTCAGCTACGTGAATAATGTAGCTGAAGTCGACGTACTTAGATCTACCACAGTGTCTTCACTGCTGTCTTCACAGTGTCTTCACTGCTGATGCTCCCCCCGTCGACTCCACCTACGCTGCTCGCTCCGGTGGAGTACCGGAGTCAACAGGAGAGCGCTTGGCGGTCAATTTATTGCGTCTTCACTAGACGCAATAAATCGACCCCTGCTGGATCGATCGCTCCGGAGGTAAGTACAGACATGCCCTATGTGTTTTTTTTTAGGATCAAATCCTGCTCCTGCTGTCATAGCCATGGAGTGTTCCCTTGCAAAGGACGGGGGGCTAGGTGGCTCCTATTTAACTTCTAAAAGGTGCCAAAGACAGGGGTCAGTGAAAGCTACTGAAGCTACAGTAACAGCTGTGGAACTGGTCCAAAGCCACTTCTCTGCCAAGAGGGAAGAGACCCTTCTCCTAAGTGCCATGGAGTAGACAGTAGTGTAATGTACCACACTCAGGCGTTAAACTTAATTATCTCATCTACTTTGAGCTCAGTCTTCCTCACTCTTAAGGTTCTAATGTTCCTTAGCATTAAGCTGGTTTGCTTGACCAGAACCTTTTTGTGCCTGACCCCAAGCTCCATGTGACTAACGAAAGAGCTCATTGTGTTTCATGTTGATTTTGGAATGGTAGAATTGCATTTAATAGGCTCATAGATTCATGAATTCTAGGAGTGGAAGGGACCTCGAGAGGTCATCGAGTCCAGTCCCCTGCCCTCATGGCAGGACCAAATACTGCCTAGCCCATCCCTGATAGACATTTATCTAACCTACTCTTAAATATCTCCACAGATGGAGATTCCACAATCTCCCTAGGCAATTTATTCCAGTGTTTAACCACCCTGACAGGAATTTTTTTCTAATTTCCAACCTAAACCTCCCTTGCTGCAGTTTAAGCCCATTGCTTCTTGTTTTATCCTTAGAGGCTAAGGTGAACAAGCTTTCTCCCTCCTCCTTATGACACCCTTTTAGATACCTGAAAACTGCTATCATGTCCCCTCTCAGTCTTCTCTTTTCCAAACTAAACAAACCCAATTCTTTCAGCCTTCCTTCATAGGTCATGTTCTCTAGACCTTTAATCATTCTTGTTGCTCTTCTCTGGACCTGCTCCAATTTCTCCACATCTTTCCTGAAATGCAGTGCCCAGAACTGGACGCAATACTCCAGTTAAGGCCTAACCAGCGCAGAGTAGAGCATGTCTCATGTCTTGTTCACAACACACCTGTTAATGCATCCCAGAATCGTGTTTGCTTTTTTTGCAACAGCATCACACTGTTGACTCATATTTAGCTTGTGGTCCAATATAACCCCTAGATCCCTTTCTGCCATACTTCTTCCTAGACAGTCTCCTCCCATTCTGTATGTGTGAAACTGATTGTTCCTTCCTAAGCCATAGATGCATTTCCATAGATGCATTACATAGTAGAACAATGAAGCACTCTTAAGCCATGTAATTCAGCAAGAGTGGTCACCATTAAAAAAGTATTCATCAAGTTTCTATGTTCTAGCATCTGAGATTATCACAGTTTTCTATTTATTTATACTAGGACATCTCTGTACTAACAGTGTGGGAATGATTGGTCAATGCTGAATTTTAATAAGGGCATCTACTGTATATGCCACATAAATTAAATAAGCAGCAAAATGTCTTCAGAGTAAGATCCTGTAGCTTTTACTCAGGAAGACTTTGAAGCTACAGGATAAGGCTAAAAAGAGTAAAAAGTGATGGAGCCATTATGATAGCTTCACTTCTTTAACTTATTTTTAAAGTTACTTTTGTTTGTTTTTAAACTGAATATCAGCAGATAATAAGTAACAAAAGTTTGTGGCCAAGTCTGGCAAAATCATTCATGTTTTATCTAAAGTTTTGCAAGAAAACCAATAGTTTGATGTGATCTGTACAATGTCACATCAATATTACAAAGGCACCAAACACTATCAGTCATCCAAGCTAGCTCATACCTCTAAGGAACAATATATAATCAAAACCAAATCACAGAATTGAATCTTCATGCTTTATTACAGCTGAAGCAAGCAGGAAATTTTGAAGGCTTCAAGTTAATAGAAATGTCCAAGACTTCAGTACTTCTGCTCTTTTGCCTCCATCCTGAAGTGATGTTGAAAATACACATCCAGTACAGCAGTCAATGTAATCTGCCAATTATATTTTCGTTGGAAAAACTACATAGCTGGATTTTGCAGAATTCACCAATCTCCCACACTGATACGGTTAACTTTCAATAAGAAAGGGGTTGCTTCTCTTAAATACAGATGCATGTTGAATTCTATTTTAAGGCTTCTGTTAACAAACGTGTAGTACTGATCACTAGTTTGCAATGCCTCTCAGGGACTACAGATCACCATAATGGGCTTAATCCAAGGCCCAGTAAAATCAAAGGGAACCTTTTGTTTGTAGTCAGTCGGCTGTGGATCATGGGCAATATGTTTATTTTTATGTATTATGTTTATTTAGGCATAGTTGTTTCTATCACATATTCAAGTCAATCAGAGTGCTTTTCCTGTGCATTAACACAAAATCACACTCAGAAATCTAAGTCCTAATTAGAACTGAGACATTTCTATAATATAGACCAGGGGTAAGCAACCTATGGCACTTGTGCCAAAGGCGGCATGCGAGTTGATTTTCAGTGGCACTCACACTGCCCGGGTCCTGGCCACTGGTCCGGGGGGCTCTGCATTTTAATTTAATTTTAAATGAAGCTTCTTAAACACTTAAAAAAACCTTATTTACTTACATACAACAATAGTTTAATTATATATTATAGACGTATAGAAAGAGACCTTCTAAAAACATTAAAATGTATTACTGGCACGCAAAACCTTAAATTAGAGTGAATAAATGAAGACTCGGCACACCACTTCTGAAAGGTTGCTGACCCCTGATATAGATGTTACAAAAGAAGTTTCAATGTGTTTGTGTTGTAAGCTTATAGACATACATATTTGAAAGCTCATTGTTTCTTACATAAAATAGTGACCGTTACCATGATAATCATTACTGCTGGAGCTTAAGGCTCCAGGGTCCCTCACTTTTATGCATCCATTTTGGAGGGATTGTGACAGGCCTTTGCATGGGGAAGGGAAGCATACAAAGAACCTCCCTTGGAGGGTCTGTTGCAGTTGCAGTCCTTCTATTCAGGGGAACGCAGGGATTGCTCCTTCGGTGCACCTCAGAGGCAAACCATCTCAAAGAGGGCAGGAAGGAGGCAAGGCCATGACTTTCTTGTTACTGGACTACAGACTGGGTCAGCTGCAAGAGAGGGAGAAGACTGCTCCATGCTAAAGGTGGGGCAGCCTGCATAGTCCACTTTGCATTGGGCTGCTGAGGCAGGCATTGTGTTTCCATTCCTCAGCTTTCCGGGGGGCAGTACAACTCTGCAACACCCCCTATGGTACCAGAAGCTAAATGACACTTGGTCTTGAAGATTTAATTCTCCAAGTATTGGGTGAGAACGCTCTAAGAATATGATATACAGCAGTAATGCAGTTACTATTGAATGTTGGATGCTAAGTTGCTCATGACTCCCTTTGTATTTTTTATCTAAGCACGTGCTGTAATTACTTGGCCAGAGAGATAAGAATATATACCAGAGCTGTTAAACAAAACTCAGGCTTAGATTTTTGAATATAAAATGACCTCCCATCATTTGCAGTAGAATTAAAACCATTACCATGAACTGTACTGTAACCTTCCATTAGTTAAGAAAGGTAAATGAATGGAGCCATGTAACAGTTTTCCCTGAGACACCTAATGAGGACAACTGAAGCTGCAGAAGTGAATGGTGGTCTAATGCTGCAGTGAGATTCAAGCAAGAAAACTATCTCCACCTAATGATAAGGCTATTAACTTTTTCAGTGAAGCAGTCACAGTAACAGTGTTGTGATCCATATCCTTGCTCAAACATTTTAAATGCATCATTCTGTGACAAAAACTGAGACTATTACAGGCAGAAACACACCAGCTCCGGTCATGATCAAAAAATATTTTAGGGAATTGTGATTATCAACCTTATTCCCTATACATTTTGCATGTGAACTAAGTTTTAGTTTTGTAAAGTAATCATCACAGTGTTTTGCAATTCCATTGCTGCTTATGCCCAGGTTCTCTACAGCAATTTATAAACACAAATGCATTTACATTCATAACAGCTTTGTGTTTCCACTGGTGGTATACTGCAACACATGGGAAGCCTGAAACCGGATTAGAACCCAGCTCTCCTGAGTCATGGTCCTGGGCTTTGCCACAAGCCATTTTAAGTTGGTTTGCCCAGATGAAAAAAACTCTTCAATTGCATCACACACAGTACTGGGTTCATTTAATGTATAAACCCTTCTTGAAATCTGAATGGCAAGTCACAAACATCCAAGCTGCTGCTCTGTCCTTAACCCCAGCATGGCTGCTTGCCTCTCTGCAGAGCATTGAAATGGAGCAGCGAGACAAATGAATGCAATGCCAGGTTGCACAATTAAAAAATTAGATAATGATGCTGCTGAAAACTAAAACCGTGTGCATTATGAAAGGAAAGCATATTAGGCATTCAGCCTTCACTCTCAATTTCTTGTCTTTTGTACGTTTCAGTTACTTTAAAGTGGTCTTTTGTGGTTTAGCTTTTGGGGGAAAGGAATACGGTAGCTTGGAGAACCCCATAAACATGAAAAATAAAAATAAAACCAATGGCCTAGGGAAATTAGGTTTTTATGGATGGATGGGTTTTAAATATGTATAATTTTCACAATAATTTCCAATACTTTCCAAGTCATCAAGAGCAGTCCCTGGTGGCAGCGACAGCAGAAGCTCTAGAAATTCAAATGGCTGCTGGTAGTGGCAGTACTCTGAAAAACATCTGCTCCACAGCAAAGTGGTGGGGTTAGCTGGCAGGCAGATTGAGAGAGACAAAGTTTGAAATGCTACACTGCTGCATTAGCATGGCGCACAAGCTCATTCATCTTGACGGGTGATAGCCTGATTCTTTATAAGGTTGGATATTTTCAGCTTTTTCACAACATAGATGGGGAGCTTTGAGTCTCCCTTAATAGACGTTTCTCCACTAGTTCCTACCTTTTCTCCTTGTCTCATTCCTTTCTCAGCCCCTAGCTGTGGAACTTTACCACACACTCAGGTGTCATAGCATAGGAACTTGGGGCAGCTGGGGACTCAGCCACACTGAATCTTGATGGGGCCTTGCAGATTAGAGGGAGAGCCTCAGGCAAAGAGTTATGCTTGAATCTAAACTGTCTGCAGTATACCCTCGGAAATGACCCATCTTTAGCTGGTGTCAGCCATAAGCCCACCTTTAAGCATATAATAATAGGCTTCATTTATCTATGTCTCTCCTGAATAGCCACAGTGTGCACACTGTGTCTTTGAAAGGTACTTTGGCAGTTCCGTTAGCTAGATTTTTAAGCTGATAATTCCAATGTGTTTAATGGTACTCATGGTTGTACTATTAATGGAAAACTTTTGAACTCCTCCATAGATTAAAAGATGTGCAGGATGACTCTGATAAGATTTTGGCTTCTTTAATATAGCTGCTTTATGCGTTGTACAATAACTTGATGTTATTAGTGTCACCACATATGCTCAGTTAAATAGCACCTGCTTTCCTATATTGGCATGCGCTGCTTAGGCAACAACAAACTGAAGGGTGCTGAATCTTTATAAACCTGAGAAATGTCAGTATAATTGCACATGACGAGAGCCTACTGATACATAGGTCTGAGCACCAAAGTGAGGATCCCAATGCAAACTTTCCCATTATTAAAGGATGGGATGATCCAGTTATTTGGCTGGCTTAATATAGAAATAGAGACCAGCTGCTGCAAAGTTCAGCTCCAACCAAAACTATTCGATATAGAGAGAATAAGAAGAGTTCAAAAAGCACCCCTTTTGGTGATTTTTTTCCCCACTGGATTGGCTCCTTTTTCTTTGTACTCCTTTTGCAAGAAATTGAAACCCTCTCGGACCTGTCGTTTAGCCACATTGTGGCTCCTCATGTGCTAAGTATTTAAATCTCAGTTCTACAGTATCGGGGGTAGCTGTGTTAGTCTGTATCCTATTGTGGGGGGGGAGGACTAGCTCAGTGGTTTGAACATTGGCCTGATAAACCCAAGGTTGTGAGTTCAATCCTTGAGAGAGCCACTTAGGGATATGGGGCAAAATCAGTACTTGGTCTTGCTAGTGAAGGCAGGGGGCTGGACTCAATGACCTTTCAAGGTCCCTTCCAGTTCTAGGAGATGGGATATCTCCATTAATTTTTTTTTATTATTTTATTTTTTATCCACAAAAACAACAAGGAGTCCAGTGGCACCTTAAAGACTAACAGATTTATTTGGGCATAAGCTTTCATGAGTAACCCCCCCCTTTTTCAGATGCCCACTTCTTCAGTTCTATGGTGTTTGTCTATAGAGCATTTTATTTTTGAGTCACAACTGCTAGTTTGTGTGGCAGGTTGAGCCACACACTATCACTAGATGTAGATGACAATTCTGTTCTAACGTGAATGCTGCCATGCACTTCTATGGGCAACAAAAAAAGAAAGCAAGAGCAGGAGCAAGAATTTTCTTACCAAGTTCTCGTGTAACCTAGGAAGAAACTTCCTCAGAAGGGACAAAAGAAGCCGGAAGTTCAATTACAAAGAACCTAAACCATTTGGGTTACCCTATCTCTAACCACTATATTCAGAATTCTACTCCCAGAGCCAGGGGTGATAACTAATATTCTGCTGCCTACTAGCAAATAGTTGTGTAATTCACTGGGAAAGTCCTGTTCCAGTTACTGGTCTGTAAAGGGGTTGATAATTATTCCTGTAGCTCAAACAGTAAGGATCAAAACTAAGATCTTGGGAGTGCAAAAGCTACTGTCGATCTATATGAATGGGATACATATGACTCACACAACAAAAATACCTCTTTTGAGACAGATTTCATACTTAAAAATGGTAATAACCTGTAAATTATGGTGTGAATTACCAAAATATACATTTATTTATTTCAGACTTTGCCCCACTCAATCCACAGAGGATGTGAGTCAGTAACAGCTGTCAGCTTAAGGTCTGGGATCTTAGCATAAGCTGTGAAAATGTGTGCTTTTAGCTTTGGAGATCACTGGTTCCATCCCTTGGCATGGGCCAAGATGGTATCTACCTCACTTGTTGGTGTCCTACAGGGTTAGGGTTAGAGGTTCCCTCCAGCTGACAGGTTATGCCATATATAGAGGGCTGCTTTTGGTGTGTTTATTTCCGGTAACTTTAAATGAGCATAAAGTATTTTAGACAAAGGGCCAGATTCGCAAAAGGAGTTAGGCCACTAAATGCCACGTTAGGCACCTAAGGCTACGTCTACACTACCCGCCTGTTCAGCTGCCACCTAACCCTGGTGGCACCTACAGCCTGTAGGAGTCAGAGGTGCCTTAATTTCAGCAGCTACGCATATAGACAGCCACCTCATTCCTGACTCCCACGTCCCCCAGCAACTTGGTGCTTAAGCCCCAGCAGGAGTCACCAACTAAGTTTTACCCCACCTCTCTTGCTTTCAGGGTGCCGATCAAGTGACATTCCAGAAAGGGCTAGTGATAGTGTGTGAATGACAATAGCCCAGTGTTAGGATACTCATCTGGGAGGAGGTAAACACAATGTCTACATATGTAATATATATGAGAGATTGAGAAATAGCTGCTCCAGAATATCTCATAACCCACTAAGTAGGGCACTCTTCTGAGAGATAGAAGACCCAAGTTCAAATACCAAGTGCCCCCAACAAGTAGATAGGGGAATTGAACTTAGATTTCCAACATCCTGACTGAGTGCTACAATCAGTTGACTAAAGGTTATAAGGGAAGCTTTAGCCATCTCAACTTAGTTGCTACTTTAGGAGCAGATTCATGGCTGTGAATCTCAAGTGGATATATCCAGCACAATATGCTAGGACTTTGCAGCCCTTGAGTCCCTGACATGTTTACTCAGGGGCACTTGAGTAGCCACACAACCTTTCCTTGGGCTATACAGAGCTGAATTATGGTGAGATTGGAGACAAGATAATTGAAGGAAGGTTGGTCTCTCCCTCTCATTTAGGGAAAACCTTGAGAACCACAGCTTTAGTAACTCCTGGGACAGTCCAGTGTCTAGGGCTAAGCTGAGTGCCAGCTGAACTCTGAGCTGTGCTCCCATTTTATCCTCAAACCTTTTAGGATGTCTTGACCAAAAACACTCTGCCTGAGTTAAACCAACCACTAAAATCCCTTTGCACTTACTTCCTGGCCTTTCCTCTCAGGAGGGAATGCTGTTCAACCCTTGTGGGGCCCTTGCTGATTTTTCCTCTTTTCTGACCACGGGGAGGGATAGGACATGCCAGAGGGTTTCTGGGTCAAGATGCCTCTTTGGACTTAAAGAGTTAGGGGAATGGGAACAAAACTCAGCCTTTAAATGTAGCTCACCTTCAGTAGCATCTTTCAGTTTCATTAAATGTGCCCTTGTGTTTGTCTGATTAGGAACCATTGAAGAGCACAGATACAATGGTGAGGAACAAGGTGCAGATGTATGTACAGCTCAAGTGCATACAATGACATGTAAATGGACTTGTACTCCAGTGATTTTCATAGTAAATGAACTATTTTAAATAGAGTAAAATACATCCTGCCAAGGGCCTGCTGGCTAAGTGTCAGGGGACTTGGCAACCCATTCTCCTCAAGATACATGTGAGCAGGGGAAGGGAGAAGATGACCTTTTTCAGTGCAAAGGGGAAAATATGCCTCTCTTGCAGAGGGACAGGAAGGCTTTTCTGTGATTCTTCTCTGGGGGTGTGGTTCTGTAATGACCCGCATCTCTTTCTAACTCCTTAAAAACCATCTTTGTTTTGCTAGAGAACAGAAAAGACAGCAGAAACACCAGATTGGATGGATGGATATGTATGGTAGGTGATAAATAGAAGGGTATGACTAGTACAGTGATAGATACAGGAAAACCATAACTAAACTATTTTTCATGCAGGATGACATCGCACACCTTACAGAACTGTTAATGAAGTGGGCAAAGGAGCTACAGTTTGCCTTCAGCAAGTACCTGGGAGATTGGACAGTGAGGAGGGATAGATATAGCCCTCTTAGTGCAGAGGTTGGAGGTGGGGGTAGGAAAGACAGACCAGCAATAACGAGCCCTGTTTATTCCAGGACTGGGGCTGCAGTTCTGTGGTGATTCTAGTCTTGTGAACTCATATTTGTTTTTATAGAGTTCAAGGAGAGAAAAATATATACAGGTGACTGTTTGTAGGTTCTGAGCAAATATATACTGAAAAGAGGGGGGTCTGTGCTGACTGACAGAGAGATGTTTAATCACCAAAGTAACAGTTTTAATATAAACTATTTGAATTCAAAGCCCAGTCGAGCCGTTCAAGAGGTAGTTTCTGAATATGAGGAGGACCCACAGGCTGCCCTCTCCAGGTGTGTTGAGGGAGGAGATGGTGCAGGTGGGGGGGGGGGGGGGAAGGAGGTCCACAAACATTGTTACTCATTCTAGAGTTCCCCTCAGTGGGGTAAAGGAAGTCCCATGATGACCCTGCTTTATTTCTAAGCCGGGGCAAAATGGTCTTCCACAAAGCCCAGGAGAGAGAGAAGAACCACCTGGTGAGTGACTATATGCTCCAAGCATTGCGGGAAGGAAATCAGAACTGTGTGGGCAGATGGTAGTTGCATGAGGCATGCACTGGCCTGAGGGACAGGAGCACTGCCTGGGAGGGAGCAAGAGGAAGCCACCATCATCCCAAGTCTCTGCTCTTCAGCTGCATGGGAACTGAACTCTGCTCCTGAGGGTGTGGGAGCTCTACCTGAATGGGGACTGCTCCAGAGCCACAGTTCTTAGAACATACAAAGTTGAGTGTGGGATGTCAGCTGCCTCCCTGTTCCTCCAACAACCAGCAGTTCAGCATTTCTACAAATGCCCCTTCCCACCCATTGTCCCAGTTCAGGAGCTGTGCAGCTTATTTAGTGACACTTCTGTATTATGCCACAGAATCAGCACAGCTCTGGCATGTGCATCAGCTCCTTACTGCAAGAGGCAGGTCCCATGGTACAAGAGACATTGACTCGAGTGCTTGGGCATAGGGGAAAAAAATAGGTCTGGATCAAGGAACATTTAGTTTACAGCAAACAGGGGAGTGAATCTAGCCTGAACTAACCTCCGACAGTCTAACTGTTTATGTGCATCCCACTGATGTACATTAATAGTCCGCAAATGCGCTTTGATCTAGTCCTGTTTCAAAGAGTAGATCAGAGCTTTCTAATGAACTGTTACTGGGTGTCAGCAAGGTGCACACAAATAGTTAGACTGTGGCAGACTAGCGATGCCACTGTCCAATTGTTTGTGTACACTAAGTGCAAATGAACAGGCTTCAGTGCAAGAGGGGCAACTGCTGTGCCCTGTCGGCCATTTATTTCCTCTGACATCCAGGACTATTGTCATTAGGAGTGACTCTAGTCTCTCAGCCTGCAGCCCCTCCAGATCCCTCTGGAGCGCTGTTCTATCCCCTGTGCGTGTTTGCTGCCCTCTCTGGTTTTTGGGTCACCACAGATTTGCTCATGGTGACTTCACACCAAAGAAACAAATGGTAAGGACACACAGCTGCCGTGGTTTGAGATTTCTTAGCTCAGCTGGTAAGCCTAAGAAGGGCTTGATCTGGGCTTCAACCAATCAAAGGGTGTGGCTATCTTTGTGATAGAGGCCTCACCTTTAAGTCAGAAGCAGGTGTCCAGATTGCAGGATATGTCTACATTACGAAATTAGGTCGATTTTATAGAAGTCAATCTTAGAAATCAATTTTATACAGTTGATTGTGTATGTTCCCACTAAGCGCATTAAGTCGGCAGAGTACATCCTTAATACTGTGGCTGGCATCGACTCACGGAGCTGTGCACTGTGAGTAGCTATCCCACAGTTCCCGCAGTCTCTGCTGCCCATTGGAATTCTGGGTTAAGCTCCCAATGCCTGATGGGGCAAAAATATTGTCACGAGTGGTTTTGGGTACATGTCATCCATCTCCCCTCCCTCCCTCCCTCTCTCTCTCCCTCCATGAAAGCAACGACAGACAGTCGTATTGCCCCTTTTCCTGGGTTGCCTGTGCAGACAACATAGTATGGAAAGCATGGAGCCCGCTCAGCTCACCACTGCTGTTGTGAGCATTGTAAACACCTCACACATTACCCTGCAGTATGTGCAGAAGCTGGCTAAGAAACACCAGCACGAGGACGATTGTGAGGAGGACATGGACACAGATGTTCCTGAAAGCCCGGGCTGTGGCAATTGGGACATCATGGTGGCAGTGGGGCTGGTTGATACAGTGGAATGCTGATTCTGAGCCTAGCAAACAAGCACAGATTGGTGGGACCGCATAGTGTTGCAGGTAGGGGATGATTCACAGTGGCTGTGACACTTTCGCATGCGTAAGGCCACTTTCCTTAAACTTTGTGAGTTGCTTTCCCCTGCCCTGAAGCGCAGGAATACCAAGATGAGAGCTGCCCTGACAGTTGAGAAGCAAGTGGCGATAGCCCTGTGGAAGCTTGCAATGCCTGACTGCTACTGATCAGTCAGGAATCAATTTGGAGTGGGCAAATCTACTGTGGGGACTGCTGTGATCCAAGTAGTCAATGCAACCACTGACGTTCTGTTATCAAGGGTAGTGACTCTGGGAAATGTGCAGGTCATACTGGATGGCTTTGCTGCAATGGGGTTCCCTAACTGTGGTGGGGCGATAGACAGAACGCATATCCCTGTCTTGGCACCGGACCACCTCGCGAACCAGTATGTAATCCGCGAGGGGTACTCTTCAATGGTGTTGCAAGCACTGGTGGATCACAATGGATGTTTCACCGACATCAACGTAGGATGGCCGGGAAAGGTGCATGACGCTCGCATCTTTAGGAACTCCAGGCTGTTCAAACTGCTGCAAGAAAGGACTTACTTCCCAGACCAGAAAATTACCATTGGGTATGTTGAAATGCCAATAGTTATCCTTGGGGACCCACCTACCCCTTGCTCCCATGGCTCATGAAGCCATACATAGGCAGCCTGGATGGTAGTAAGAAGCAATTCAACAATAGGCTGAGCAAGTGCAAAATGGTGGTAGAATGTGCCTTTGGATGTTTAAAAGCTCGCTGATGCTGTTTGCTGACTAGGTTAGACCTCAACGGAACCAATATTCCCATTGTTATTGCTGCTTGCTGTGTGCTCCATAATATCTGTGAGAGTAAGGGGGAAGACATTTATGGCGGAGTGGGAGGTTGAGGCAAATTGCCTGGTGGCCGATTTTGAGCAGCCAGACCCCAGGGCGATTAAAAGAGCACAGCTAGGCACGCTGTGCATCAGAGAGGCTTTGAAAACCAGCTTCATGACTGGCCAGGCTACAGTGTGACAGTTGTGTGTGTTTCTCCTTGATGCAAACCCTCCCCCTTTGTTGATTTTAATTCCCTGTAAGCCAAGCACCCTCCCCTCTTCGATCACAGCTGGCTTTGAAACCATGCATTCTTTCTTTATTAATTAAAAAAAAAAAAAGTGAGATAACTGACAAGGTAGCCCAGGTGGGGTGGGGTGGGGGAGGAGGGAAGGACAAGGCCACATTGCATATTGTAGCCACTCTACAAATCAAAACTGTTTGAATGACAGCCTTCTGTTGCTTGGGGCATCCTCTGGAGTGGAGTGGCTGGATACCTGGAGCCTCCCTGCATTCTTGGGCATCTGGGGCCTGGTCTACACTAGGCGTTTATGTCGAAGTTAGCGCCGTTACATCGAATTAACCCTGCACCCGTCCACACCGCGAAGGTATTTAGTTCGACATAGAGGTCTCTTTAATTCGACTTCTGTACTCCTCCCCGACGAGGGGAGTAGCGCTAAATTCGACATGGCCATGTCGAATTAGGCTAGGTGTGGATGGAAATCGACGCTAATAGCTCCAGGAGCTATCCCACAGTGCACCACTCTGTTGACGCTCTGGACAGCAGTAAGAGCTCGGATGTTCTGAACTGCCACACAGGAAAAGCCCCGGGAAAATTTGAATTTGAATTCCTTTTCCTGTCTGGCCAGTTTGAATCTCATTTCCTGTCTGGACATCGTGGCGAGCTCAGCAGCACTGGCAACGATGCAGAGCTCTCCAGCACTGATGGCAGTGCAATCTCAGAATAGAAAGAGGGCCCCAGCATGGACTGATCGGGAAGTCTTGGATCTCATCGCTGTGTGGGGCGATGAGTCCGTGCTTTCCGAGCTGCGATCCAAAAGACGGAATGCAAAGATCTATGAGAAGATCTCTAAAGACATGGCAGAGAGAGGATACAGCCGGGATGTAACGCAGTGCCGCGTGAAAATCAAGGAGCTGAGGCAAGGCTACCAGAAGACCAAAGAGGCAAACGGACGCTCCGGATCCCATCCCCAGACATCCCGTTTCTACGAGGCACTGCATTCCATCCTCGGTGCGGCCGCCACCACTACCCCACCACTGACTGTGGACTCTGAGGATGGGATAGTGTCCACGGCCGGATCCTCGCACATGTTACCAGACGGGGAAGATGAGGAAGGAGATGAGGAGGACGAGGCAGTCGACAGCGCTCACAACGCTGATTTCCCCGACAGCCAGGATCTCTTCATCACCCTTACAGAGATCCCCTACCAACCCTCCCCAGCCGTTACCCCGGACACAGAATCTGGTGAAGGATCATCCAGTAAGTGTTGTAAACATCTAAACATTTATTTGTAACAGAACATGATTATTAACAATGTAAAAAATGGGTTTCTCATGATTAGTTTGATTAACTTAACGGTTCAGTCATGGGCAGTGCAACTATTTCAAAAAAATCTAGCAATGTCCGGTTTTGCATGATTGTCCTGCCCAAGCCGCTCTACTGTTTAGTCCCTGCTACTGCAGCTACAGTAAGATGCGGTCTATATGTCTGGGGATGGAGCAGAAATCCTCCTGGGACATCTCAAGGAAGCTCTCCTGCAGGTAATTTGAAATCCGCTGCATTAGGTTCTTGGGGAGAGTGGCCTTATTGGGTCCTCCGTAGTAGGACACGTTGCCGCGCCACGAGACTAGCAAGTACTCCGGAATCATTGCTTGGCACAGCATGGCGGCATACGGCCCTGGTCTTTGAAGGCTTTCCCGGAGCATTCTCTGTCTGTCGCTCTCAGAGATCCTCACGAGGGTGATGTCGCTCATGATGACCTGCTTTGAATGAGGTAGGGGAATGTTAGTGTTGGGACTGCTTTACCGTTCCTTTACAGAACTGTAACCGCTGGTTTGCAGCCACGCGGTGGAGGCGGGAGAGGGTCAGCCGAAAGGGATCGTTCCCGGGGACAGCCGCGAGGGTGTGGGACAGGAGCAGACTTCCTGCTTGCCGGATTGCTGGCAGCAGGGACCGACATTGATTTCAATGTGAAATGAGGCCATTGCTAATATTAAAGTTTTAAGCTGCCACGAATCTACGGCTTACCATGTCTGCGTGCAAGAGCAATTCCGTTGTCCTGACAGGGTTCTCAAAAGTGCTCTGCAAAACCCCAGACACTGAATGCGAAGGCCGAGAATTCGACCTTGTGCTGAGTGCGCATGTGATAGGTGCTGTGCATGGTCCTGTTCACAGAGAAAGACTATGTTCTTTGTTCACAACTACATTTATCTTTCTGAGGAATTCACTCCCTTTTTCCCATTCCCACAGCCCCATCTGCGACTGTCTCACAACCTAGCCTGTCATCACACTCCCAGAGGCTAGGGAGGATTAGGCATAAGAAGAAGAGGACATGGGAGGACATGTTCTCAGAGCTTATAGCCTGCTCCCGAGCCCAGGCAGCACAGCAGACCCAGTGGTGGGAGAACTTGTCCCAAATGCACCAAGCCAACATGGATCGGGAGGAGAGGTGGCGTCAGGAAGACCAGCAGGCGACTCAAACCCTGCTTGGACTACTGAGGGAGCAAACGGACACGCTCCGGCGCCTTGTGGATGTTCTGCAGGAACGGAGGCAGGAGGACAGAGCCCCGCTGCAGTCCATCTCTAACCGCCCTCCCCCACCACCAAGTCCCATACTCCCTTCACCCAAAGTGCACAGAAGGAGAGGCGGCAGAGTCCCTGCTAACTCTCACTCCACCCCTGCAGAGAGCTCGAGCAGCAGAAGGCTCTCATTCCCCAAAGTTTGACAAGTTCTTTCCTTCCC